>NC_142844.1:10608560-10911590 GCF_061612785.1 Hesperophylax consimilis
TGCTGTCAATGAGTCATATTTTCGTTTAATACTTCTGTTGCATGCGGTGGTAGCCACAAACACGATGCTTATATTGTTCCATGAAAACGCTACTACTTTGTTTAAAAATATAACACATTTAGTGAACTAGGTTAAAGCTTTAAGGCTTTACTATAAAAACTTCTTCTTACATAGATATTTTTTCAGGGAATCATAATCGTATGAAAAGTACGAAAAATTGCGCGTTTTTTCCACTAATTCTAATTTTAATTTAACAATTCAAAAAACGTAAGCGTTTTTTTATGGAATTAACTCTCTTAACTACTCTTATAAATAATGTGGAAACATCTCCTTTCGGAAAAATTCAGTAATTTCTGAACAGCGGGTACACGTCATTTAAAAATTCTGGTCTTAGACCAAACTGCGTTATACTTTTACATTGAAGAAGAAGATAATACAAACAATTCCAATTAATGAAACATAACAAGTAACAGAAAAATAGATAAAAAAGATCTCAACTGGAAATCGAATCCAGGATTTCTGCCTTACCGGGACAACGTCTTTATCCTCTTGACCATTGTTAATTTAATAGTATCTTGACTCTAATAATTCACCGAAGCCTACAATACATGTATTTTTTTCTATGAACCTCTCAATAACAAGGCAAGTGTACCTACCTACTGTTTACAAATTTTTAATCTTATATTGCATATTGCACCATCAAAAAAAAACATAGCCATGAAGTCTATCATTGTGGTTTTCATTACTAATCTGTAAATAGTATAAAACAAAGTCACTATCCGTGTCTGTCTGTTTGTGAGCTTAGTTCTTCTAAACTACGTAAAGGATTTTGATAGCGTTTTCACTATCATTAAGAAAATTTTTTCCACTTATAGAAAGTAGAGAAAAGTCAATGTTTTGTAATCAAGAAGTGAAAAAAAATATTTTCGGCCGCTTACATTGCTAACGCTGGATAAACCTGTGATCTGTATCTACATCAATATAATGTACTACGGAGTTGTATATCTTGAAAAAACCTACAGAAAAATCCGCAATGGTATATGTTTATTTCCTAATAACCCCCCCCCCCCGCAGCAACTCCGTGTACACGTCAGTTGGTAGAAAATAAATATGTACAACGAAAATGAATATTTAAAACTTTTCTGACAAAATTGTCCACAATATCGTACAAGGTTTTTGTATTGTTGTATCTAAAACTGTGTAAAAAAATGCCGTTTGCGATATACAATACGGAAACGGAAAAGAATAGAAATCTTAGACATGTTATTCAATAATATACAATATTTTGAGCACATATTCAAGTAATATGTTTCTCAATCTATGAGTACCAACATATTATTAAATTCATTATTTAATATTAGGAAATGTTTGCTAAGCATTTCAATACAGTCCTTATATCACGGTAAATGATATAATAACAAAAAATAAATTGATTTGTTTAATAACCACGTAATAATAAGTATTGTTGCAATGCAATTGCAACATATACACGCAACACAAAAAAAATATATAAAACACGCAACACGCACAAACACATATATCATTATAAATGCCGATTTACATTCTCCTTTGATATTTTTCTTTTAGTGTTATAATTATATTTTAATTTTTAATCTTAATTTTTTATTTTAAATTTATCTTTATTTTAATGTTGTTTTTCTTTTATTTTCTTTTAATTGTATAAATTCTTAAATTATAAAATGGGGGCCTCAGCACGGGTAAACAACCCAGTGAGGCCAACATTACTAAATTGAAATATGAAATATTGTAAAAAAAATGTATCAACAATAAAAATAAAAAAAAATAAAAAAAATGCGGTCAAGAGTATTATTGATTTTCCTTAACCTCATAGCCGACCCTTGACTGAAAAATACTTAACGATTACGAGGCTTAGATAATCACGGCGATAACGTCACTCACTATATTTGTATAATAAAAGGTGACAGTTTGTCACAAGACTGATTCTATCGAACCTTCCGTGTCTGCAGAGCTTAGGGAAGGGAGATTTTAACACTAAACACCGTAGGAAAAGCTTTGTGGAGGTTCTGAGAAATAATAACAATAACACACTTTATACCATGGAATACTAGTAGTCCAGTAACCTTGTCGCCTGAAAGAGGGGGTACCTTGGGTCAGATCTGCTACTTCTGATTTCTGATTTGCTGAGTTGTTTATGATATTGGTTCAATGAATAATCCAAGTTTACGACCTCGAGCGTCAAAAGCAACATTGTCAAAAATCAAAAAACCACAATATTTTCTACCTTTCTTCAGTTTTTGGTGACTTCGACCCTGGAGGTCTATTTTTCGACTTTAAACAATTTTTAAAGTTTTCAAAGTGGACTAAATTTGCTAAAACTTGAGCCTAAAATAGTCTCTGTAGTTTACAAAATATAGCTTTTCAAAATTTATCAAATTTTTAAACTCGGAAATTTATTGATATTTATTTTTTTTTTTTTTTTTTTATTTTAGCGACTATATAAAATAATTGTTACATACAAAATATAATGGTGAAATTAAGTATAAAATATTGTATTTCTTAGTCCTCCTCACTAGGGAGTCCTGTGCCGAGGCGGACTAAAGTTATTTAAATATGGTTTATTTGTCTTCTATGTCGTTTTTAGTGTCTTCTATGTCGTTTTTAGTGTCTTCTATATCGTTTTTAGTGTTTTCATTAGGGTTTTTTCATTGACCTCTTTCAGCCATATTTTTATTAATGATTTGTATTCATTAGGATTTTTTATTAGTTTTATGTCTTGGGGAAGGATGTTCAGAATAGAATAGAAGAATAGCCAGACATTTCCCCATATTAGTCTTCCCCATCTTCCTTCCCTCCCCACTACCTTCAGCCTCACAACATACCCCAATTGGTGAAGCCACAGTATCACTGGTTCTAAAAGGTTGGAAGCAGACTCTTGTGCGGTATTCACAAAAATATACGTAAAGTATTATGTAAATTATAATTTTTATTAAATTACGACTAATTATTGTAATCACAAGGCCCAAATCTTAACAAAAATAAAAACGCTTTCCGCGTAATATTCAGTGCTATCAGTGTAATGAGTTACTATTTCAATATGAAGGTTCATAACATATTTTGACAAAATGTCCTCGCATACGAAATAAATGAAAATAAGAAAGTGAGAAAGGCTTACATATGAATGTATTCACAAGAAACATCGGTTCACAAAGAGATCGGTACAAAATCGTGTAAGAATATCTAATGCTGTCAGTGCTTTTCACATCATTAAAGTAATACCGGCGTAAACGGTTTATCTGCCCTTCCAACGTAAAGTGTGATAGTAATATAATTAATAGAAATTTTGGTATGTACACAGTGGCAGAGTTGATGCGGCTTTGTTGACTATCACAGGGATTAAAACTTTACTCTTAAATAATAAATTATTAAGTAAGATATATCGTGGCTTCTTGGTAGTAGAAAGGAGGCCATGAAATACGTGTCTTAATAGCTAACTTTATTTTATTTGTAATGTTAATTGCGAAGTTTGTTTTATTCCCGTTAAACGTAATTACATCTTGAATCTTTACTAATACGTGTTAAATACAGTTTAATATTACCAAACTTTCCTTAGGCGCCATTTATAATTAGTTCCTCACGTTCTTGTATTGGTTTCTTCTACTTATAATATCAAATACATCACCTAACCTGCCCCACAGTTTTACTGTGAAATAATTTGAAAATCATTTTCTGACTTATTCATTCTGACCACCAAACTGTTTTATAATTTAAAATATAAATAATTCATATAGGTAAGACATAAGTGAGGGTTATATCATAGGTATACACTTTACTTTTAAATGCGTTGTACATGTAACATGTAAGACCTAAAAGTGATAAACTTTACTTATAAATGAATATTAAAAAATCAACGTTGAATCGGCGTATAAGAATCTTATTACTAAGACTGGCGTATATATTGTTAGTTTTGTCTATAAATTCATTAACCCTCCGATGGGCAATCTACTTTTTCCCCTTTGAATGTCGCCTGGCCAGGCCATATACGACGTGTTATCACACTAGTTACAAATAAAGGCGGGTGTGCAAATAGTGCGCATGAACGTATCAATATGTTGTATATAAATGTATTTATATGACGACGGGACAAATACCCAGTTGGCGCGTACAGTACAAACGATGGCAAGTCCCGTTTCCGTCAAAATTCTGGCCAAATCGAGTGAATAAAAAAGTAATAGCACTATGTTGCTCGGCCGGTAAAGCCACCACTCGTGCATTTTTATTCACTTCACAATAGCATCATTTGACGCAGCTCGCCGAGTTATATAGTATATTGACACCGCTTGCCAAAAAAACATCGGAAGAAAGAAAATTTCTTTTGAAAATCAAACTGGCCTGGTTAGGCCACATTGCCCATCGAGGGTTAATCATGTGTTTTGTGTTAACAATAAATAAATAAATGTTTTTGTGAGGTAAGTTAAAACTTCTTGCATCTGTTTAAAAAAAAGATTGAAATTATGAAAAAGAATTATTTCGTCATTACCATATTAATATTTTTGTACACAAATCATTTATAACATCCTAGGCCTACGGCGGATAAAGTGCCAACTCCAGGCGATAAAAGCTTATTCAAGCACGTTGTAAGCTCATTTATTCCAGATTATAACGTTGCTTTACTTCCACGCCAATAATGCTGTCAAGTTGAAGATTATGTCCGTATTCACACGTCTTTACATGACGACGCAACTGACACGAACTGGTATTATTATCGAAACCAGTAACTTTTCTGATTTATAATGAAACGTTGAATTGTAAATTTCATAAGATTAAAGATCAAAACTGCTTATTTAGTTTATGAAACAAAACCTTCTAAAAGGTGATCTTTTACATAAAACTAATAATGTAGGGTGTTCCGTCACGCCGATTTGCTTTTAACAGGCCGTGTGCTGACGAATAGTTTGGTCAGAATTTGAACTGTACAATTTGAATTCACACACTTCAACTATAATCACGGAGTGCCGTGAACCGTACAATCGCATCGAAACGTTCGTCTTGTCAAAACCAATGTGTGTACTCTCGCCGGTTATTTATCGGAATAATCCCTTAAACGTATTTTATCGCAACTATCGCAATCCAATTCAACATAACGAGTGCTACCGTACAAAGATCACCGTTCCAGTGCTGACAGATGATTCTCGAGATGCAGATTTCGTTCGCCACCCGGTAAGCTGACTGTGAATTAACCTTAAAAATTGTGTTATCGCATTCGCCTGTCATAAGCCATAGGCTTTATCCATACTTTATCTGTGTGGAATACCCCTTCAAAATACGGCTATCCCAACCCTTGTTCGTTCCTCGAACATTTATAAAAAAGAAAAGTAATTTAGAGCAATTGAGTTTTTGAAAAATTTTTGATGCTTCCGAAAATCAGAAAAGACACCAATCTTAAAATAAAAAGTTTTTATAGCGTTAATTTCGTTTTTACGTAAAACACGAAATAGAATCTTAAAGTTCCGTAAAGTAGTTTATAAATCATTTAGGCAAAACTCTTTGTCTCTATCTAAATATTGTTTAAATATAGGTTATCGATTTGCAACAATTGAAAGTGAGGTTTGGGGATTTGCTAAATTAATTTGGGAGAGGGGCGTAATTAACGCCGATGAAAGGGTAAAGGTCTAATTAAAGGGAAGTACTCTCCCCTGGAGACAGTTCATTTCAGATACATTTTCTATTTGTGCAAGCCGAGAAGAAAATATACGTTGATTCTTATGCATAATTAACTAAAGTTATTTTTAAGAATAGCTTTTAATTCTATGTTTTTAAGCATGGAAATAATTCAAGTCGAATGTATTTGATGTCGCCACAGAATACCTATATTTTTTGTTGAGGTGTAAACTGTGAAACTTGACAGATATATTTATTTGTGAAAATTTTAATGAGTTGGATAGAGAAATACTTCAGCGATATGCATATTTTTTCTGTAGCTTTCGCTCAGTTTTATCAGAGAAAAGGTAATTTTTGTGAAAAATAATACATTATTTTTAAAGGTGCCCTTTTTCCATAGCTCTCTACATCCCGATACAAGATAATCATGTTTTCAAAAATGTCCCACTATAGTACGAAAGCATCAACATTGACCAAACATGGAGGGATTGTATTTAAAAGTCATTAGAATTTAGATTGATAGATGCCATATGGCAATGGTTGGGGGTACGGGGCACCTACTGTAGGTACTGACATCTCCCAGCCAGCATAATACACACATATTTATTTGTATACAACACGGTCATAAGTGCGTTGAACAAATTTTGGGTCTCACCATGTGAAACATTGAGTGAAGTAAATTGTATACAGCACGGTCATAAATGCATTGAACAAATTTTGTCATCATGTGAAACATTGAGTAAAGTAAATTGAGCGATGGTTAGCACAATAAATTAATACTAGCAGTTAAAAACCCGCTCCGCGGGTTTTTTTCTGCTAGGCCCTGCGGGCGGCACTTCATTGGGCTTCGCCCATTTTAAGTGATATTAACAACAGTTACATTTAATAGATAGATATTAGGACATTCACATAGAGAGGGTGAGTATATATATTGTTAAAACACGGAACAGGAAGGAGTTAATTAATAATAACATGCTAAATTTACGCATAATAAGAATGACAGTTGTTTGAATAAATGAAATTTTACGTATTTGTGATGGATTATTTCAAATGAAACACTATTATTGACTACATGTCTACAACTGATATTAACTGTTATCTTAGGTACCTAATATAATTAGCTCATAGGAGACTTGCAGTGCTTAAATATGTGTTACAACCGTCAATGTCTATAAGTTGAATCAATATCGTTTAGTTTGTCACCATTAAAGATAGTTATAAAAAAGTCGACTTAAATAATAGATTATTACATATTTATTAATTGTACCAGTGTTTATGAATAAAAGGAGGGGAATTGTGCGATGAGATTAGCAGTCGGTTTAATTAAAAGGTGTTAATTTTACTCCAACTGGTGGTAATTCTTTACCTACAACTTTTACTGTATCTAATAAAGTTTAAAGTTAGATTATATATACAACATCATCAGGAGAGTAAAAATTTATATATAAAGGTAGATTATTACAATATAGCGCCCCTGAGGTGATATCTCACAAAAGCGGCGCTATGCAAATTGTCCAATAAATGAAAAAATATAATGTTTACATTTTATTGTGTATACACCGAAGTCAAAAATTAAATATAGATTGCAATTGGGAAAGAAGAAGTGGAAGGAGGGGGAGGGGTAACAGTAGGCTGGGTTTATAATAATTAGGAATTACAATATCGTTAGACCGGAAAGACCAGTTGAGTGGGAAAATATTTAAAAGAGAGTTTATAAAAAAATTCTTGTTAATTATATCTGCTTTTATATTAACATGTTTCCTCATTTCTAAAATTTCAAAATTATTTATAGTGAAGTATTTTAAGACCTGAAAAAAACAAATAGCATATAACCATAAAACAATACAGTCATAAGACAAATAGCATTTAATAACGGTTATTCTAATAAATTGATAGTTGAAATACTAAATAAAAAAATTAAACATATTCTCTTCAAACGGTCTTTGAAATAGTGAATCTGAGTTTGCAAATCATCTTTTGAATAATGATCACACTTTCGATAAAAAAATCAGGTCTTAATACTTCACTCAGGATATAAAGCACCGCAAATAAATAATTTTGAAATTTTAGAAATTAGAATACATGTCAATATAAAATCAGTTATAATTAATAAACAAAAAAAATATAAATAATAATGAAAAATGCCATTACAAAGTGATAAGCTTCCAGAAGAAATCTTCTTAGTAAACGCTTGTTAATCGTAAGTAGTCAAATATTGTGAGCTGCATATTTATATATTCGCGCCATTCATTTGGTTCGTTTTTAAACCGCCAGAGGTGCGCTCTCTGTCGGCCATCTATAGCCGTGCGTATCGGCCATTGAAGGGACGCGTGATTTTTTTTATAAACGTCAAGCATAATCACGTAACTGTGGATAATTTTCATTGTAATGTAATTAATCCAATGGATTATGAACTTTCTAAAACATATTTTCTTCGATATTATCCAAAAATTATATGAGCAGAAACGTTGCTTTTGAAGAAATCTCGTATTATTATGAGGCGATCCTATTTTAGTATGAAATCGTGTCTTAACTTTCAAGTTAGCGGAATTTAACCGAAACAGACAATTTAAATTTGACCAATCAGAGGGCCTACACCGTCCAGACGCTGGAGTATTAATATTATCAGATAGTGTATTCGAATTAAATACCAACACATCTACATCAAAATTATCTACATTTAGGAAACAGTAAATCTAATATCCATATTTATCGACAAGTTAACTAAGTTGTATACCTGTGCACGGAGAAAAATGAGTATTGCTGATTTATTAATATCCGATAAAAACGGGAAGTTCAGGCCGTTTCCTATTAAACTTTTACTACATTTCTAATATATCGGAACACGTGTACATGCAGCTGCATTTTTAAAATAAAATGACGGTATACGAAAATATAAGAATATTAATGAACACATTTAAGGTTTGTGAGGAAACCAATCAATTCATTCATTGGTTAAAGGCCTGTGATTCCGTTTTTAACCGGATTACGAATAATTTGAAGATATTCTTTAATAATTAGCAATATTTTATATCAGTTAGCTTTCTCCGTGTGGGAAATAAGATGACTTTAGCGATGTTGACCACACAAAAGCAGAGTCAGATAGTCTATGGATACAGATGAATAAAACATTATTATAAACGAATAGGTTCATACCAAACTTATATTTGTACTTTGTTTTAACCTAAAAACCAATTTATTCATTACAAAATCTCATACGAAACCTTGCAAATTTACTGAAACATTTTTTTGTAATTTCAAAGATTTAAGAAAAGCCTAATCAGTTATTTTCGGAAGAAAGTGAAACATTTTTTTTAATATTTCAATTTGAAACAATCCTGGCTTGTCGCGGATTGTCATTAGATGTAATAACTATGTAAATTAAAGTAGTAATGAAGTTGAATTCCCGCCTTTTTCGTGTTCATCGCCTTCAAGATAATTTTATTTTTATTCACGGGATTCCGAATACACGTAAGACGTTTTAATGAATAATTTATGCATTTAATTCCGAGAACAAGTGATTATTTTGGTGCATTTTAATGTTAACTAATTCTTAATAAAGATAAAACTTTAACTAATTTAAAACATAGTTAACTTTTATCCAAGAAGTTAATAAAATAGGCAGTGATGGCAAGACAATAACAGTTAATTTATTATTTATTTATTTCCTATTTTTATTTTTATTTCCTATTACCTTAAGTTAGTTAATCTATGGCATTGTGAGTTTGAAGGAAGTTGGGGAAGGCATGAAAAAAACTAGGAGGAAGGTCAAAAGAAAATGGCTATTAAAATCTGGTCACATAGCTAAAATCATTAGAAAGTGAATACCGCTAGAGTGCAAACTTCTACAGCTACTAACCGGAGCCAGAGGTGATATGGCATACACAATCGGAGTATGTTGTAAGCCTAAAGGTAGTGGAGAGTAGTGGCGGCTCGTGACTTTTGGGTGTACTAGAGTGATAATATTAAAAAATGGCATTTCTGATGTTGTTATAGCTGAAAACGATTTTTTTTTTTTTCGAAAACCAATTTTTTGTATGAAGATTTTCAGGAAATTTCACTATAGCCGTGCGCCGCACGGAATTCCTGAAAATCTTCATACAAAAAATCAATTTTTCGAAAAAAAATAAAAAATCGTTTTCAGCCACAACAACATCAATAATGTCATTTTTTGTAATATTAGCACTCTAGTAACCCAAAAGTCACGAGCCGCCAGTGGTGGAGAGGGGCAGGATGTGAGGTGAAGGAAGATTCAAAAGTACCTGGCTACTCAGATCTGTTTACATAAAATGGCTAAATCCATTTAAAAGCCTCGTTTTGAGAGCGAATGAGCGGAGTTTAAAAAGAATACATGACGAAAATGCAAATGGTATCAGAAGTCGGTAACGCCCGAGGAAGACATGGCATGATCAAGTGAATCAAATACTAGAGTCGAGCCATGTCAAGAGTGAGAATAATAAGAGTATGTATGAGATGATGTATGAATTTGAATGAGGCAAGAAGTGCGTGCCAAGACCGAGTTGTTTGGCGGTCCGTCCTTTATGCCTACTCCTGCGGAGAATCGGCGTGATGGTTAGTTAGTAAGTTTCAATACTAAATGGTGATTTTCACCAAGGCGAAATAGAGAGTATCTAACACAGAGTACTAGAATGATGACCTCATGTACGATATCTAGTATAATATGACTAGTACAACACATATAAAAATTGTTAAATAATAAAATTTACTAATAATTATTTGATTTCTAGGCACTTTTGGGTAAAATAGTTTTTTTAAATGACAGAAACATCAAAATGCACGTCACTTGAAATATGAATATTCATGATTTCAAGTTTCATGTTACTATTACTCTACGGGAATATGAATCAAATTAAATCTAGACACTGAAATGACAGGTCACTTTGTAGACAGAAGAAATGGCGATATCGAGAAAAATATTTTGAAGAGAACATTTCGAAATAAAATAAATCCTGGTAAACAAGAAAATTAAAATAACGTTGAAATGGGAGTACCCCCCACAATGCATTCGATCATGGTTTCTCAAACTTATTCGTTTCTCAAATATATTCGTGCCCCCAATACCGTACCCTACCGTAACCTACCGTATTCTACCGATCTATAAGTTAATAATAAATATCTTCATAAGTTCTTAAGTTCCAAAAAAATGTTATTTTTGAAGATAACATCTTTTATATGAAATTCCCTCGATAGAAAAAATTGCAAACTGTGATGTCTGTATGAATTCGTGTAAGTGCAAGCAAGATAGCATGTTTGCGAGATGCTATAAAAGGCGATGCATAACAGGATTGTCCTTCTTTTGCTACAAGCAGCTCCCCAATAAATACCAGTAGGTACATGGATCATCTAAGAGTATTATTGCATACTACCCGACACGCTGCAATAAAGGCACGATAATACTCCATACGTTACACAAATTTAGCTCCGAAAATTATTAAAAACACGTTTTTTTCCTTTATTTAACATGTTATAGACACGAAAAATTCCCGGTGTATCTTAAAATGAAACTAAAACATTTGTCGAGATATTTTTGCTCTATTTCAAGCCAGTCGTGTTTTATTTAATATTTTCACCATTTTCGCTTAATTATTATCGTTTTTTTTAATATTTGCGCGCTCCCTTTCACATTCGTATTTACATATCTCCCTTACAAACCATATTTGAACTCTTACTTCGGGGCCATAAATCGGAAAATTTTATCATCGAGTAGGTAGGTACCTACTCTATCTACATAAAATTACTCCAACAATGGTGTTATCGCCATGAGCAACAAAAGTTATAATAATTTTTTATGATGATATAACACTGTTTGTATTAAACGTGATTTGGTATAGTAATATATTACTTATTATGTATAGTTGTAAAATTTCTTCCCAGGTTATTACAAACCTATGAGAAGAAATAATATTTATTATTTTATATAATTTATAATTGTAAAATTGCATAGCGGGTTATTACAAAACTAACAGAAGATATAATACTAATTATTTTTGCATACCGGTCTATTACAAACCTAAGAAAATATATAATACTAACTATTTAGTATAATATATTATTGTAATATTTCATTCCAGGTTATTACAAACCTAAGAGAAGATATAATACTAATTATTTTGTTTAATTTACCATTGTAAAATGTCATACCAGGTTATAACAAACCTAAGAGACGATATAATACTAATTATGTTGACACGCAAATAAACTTGAATTTACATAAAAGCAAAAAATAAGCTTTTTCTATAGCAGCAAAAGTAAGCTAAGGTGTTATGAACTTTGATAGCTGTTCGTTTTTAATTTTTACAAATGATTTGAAATTTTCAAAAGTATTATAAAGATTTATGCTCGGGGTATTATGCCGTGTTGCCCTAGACAACCCATCTGCCCTGATGATGGACACAGTAATGCTGTCCGAAACGAAACTAAAGAAGGGGGTAGCGTAACGCGGCATAATACCCCAAATATAAATCACTATAGTGAAAAGTATAATTTTTATTGAAACATACATTTAGTTTGAGAAGCACTGCATTAGGTAATTTTACGATTCCTTCACTATCCCATATTATTTTGTAAACAGTTAAAAAGAACGATATTTCAAAAAGAGGAAGTAATACATAACTTTCGACATTTTTGAGTTGATACAATGAAGTATTTTTCGAAAAGAGATTTCATGACGGAAGTAATAATTAATTATGATACCTGTTTTAAAAAATACAAAGCGAGATGATGAATGTAACTATTCTTGGCTAAAATTATTTTTAGTTGCACGAATACCCTACCGCACAGGAACCACAAATGTATGATAACAAAAGTCACCATTTTTATTAGCCCTTATACCTACGATTACCCATCGGCCCACCTGGTTTATGTAAAAGGGAGCTCATTCAATCGTTTTATCGAAACTTTGATAAATCAATAAGATTGACTTCATATTGAAGGGTAGGTCCTATTTTCATTATTGGAGGATTACACGTTCTTCGCGCTGAGAAATAATATTTCAAAGGGTTTATTTGTATAATATTCCGAGATAAAAGCATTGTAAGTATGTTCCCAGAAAGGGTAATTGAGATATAAATTGGTGTTTCTATTCAAGGCTTTAAGCTTCAAAGACCTCTTTAATAATAAATTGGAATGTTTTATTATGCCACTTCTTTGGCATTTATTTAAATACATAATAACAGTATCAAACACAGGGGCTAGAGAAAAATATATTTACTTTTCAGCAATGATTTACTAGAACTATATTGTTTGCGTCATATAGGTCTCAAATGTCGGCCAAAACTGACTAAACGTTCTAACGTTTTCGTAAATCACTGATAAGATAATACATACTACCTTTTGGTTCTAGAGGTTTCGTGGTCTTTTTAACTGCGGGTTCAGAAATTCAAGAGAAGATATATTCAAAATGTTCTGTTATTGTCCTTCATCGAATCATCGAATACAACGGCAGTCACATAATTTAAGTAAAGTTGGTGAGGGGTGCCTACTATAGGGAAATTATTTTTTATGAACTCAACACTATATTCCGCCATTTTGAACACAAATATGACAAGAATGTCCAATACAAACAATAAACGCAACTGGATTCAATTTGAAAACAGAAAGTATACCAGAAAAAGATAAACACAATGTTGCATAACTAGCGACCCAGATAATACAGCATTTGCCGAAACTTTCTTAAAATTAACTAAGGAAAATAGCGGCAGATCTAGAAAGGATTGAATTTTAAATATGAAAGTTTGTTGATTTTACTAGTGGATTTACAGACGTCATTAATCAAATGGTTGGAGAAATGCATGAAAAAACAATTTACTAAATAATGTTGCATCATTATTGCCAAACCGAGCCGGCCGCGCCGCGACAGATCTCGGGCAATCTCGTTGACATCGTCTATCTCCGGAGGTTAATTCGCGGTGCACAAGGCTAGTCTTAATTTGGCTCAGGTTTGCGATAACATTGTCGTTGTTTTGATTTTTTTTGTCATTTAATTATATTGTGCGGATTCTATAATGCATCACAACACGGGAATAATCTATTTGCACTTCAACTGGATTTTTCGGTTGCGTGGTATTTTAAAGGCGGAATTTGTATGGCTGACATTATTACAATGCAAGTTTGTCTTAAATAAATCAATTTTCTAATCTTTTTAATGTGGTTCACCGCAAAAACGCACTTTAGGGAAAACTGCCACTGGTTCTAGCCCATTTAGCACGAGCTTCCTCATAAACTTACTTGATATTGCATTTATTGACAACCTATTTAAATTTCATAATAATGATGTTACACAGTTTTATGTTGAAAACATTAAGGCCCGATTTACCAAACTCTTGTATCACGTTGCTAAGTCGCATTTCTTGTGTTCCTTATAATTCTATGTCGCAAATGGTAAAAATAATATCGAATTGCTTTTTAATTTGAAAGGCTGTTAAAACTAGGTAAAATTTAGAAACTTAAACTAATAGTGCTTTTGCCTTCTCCAAATAGGATTACATACTGCAATCTGTCGATCTGCCTAGTGAATATTGGACAAATTGATACAACAGGGGGCATTCAATATTTTTTGCATCACGCTGCATAAGGCGCTAACAGCTGACTCCATCAAACTTGACTGATGTCGATGTTAGGAACAGTCCTCCCCGTGAGCAGTGGCGTACCCAGGATTTTGCCTTGGTGGGGGGGAGGGATAAAATAATGAAAAATATTTTTTTAACGAAAAATCTCGATGTATCTTGGTACTGAAATATAATTAAGTAAGAACGCCAGCAGCAGTGAGTTTGTACGAAGTTTGGCGTTTACAGCTATTCCAAAATCTCTGCGTTTAATCTCAGTGCGTACACCCACTAACTCCCACAATTGCACAGTTCTTAGGCCGCTACCTAAAAGTGGAAGCAATTATAAAAAAAACTCCAAGCATTACGCACGCAGAAAATGAAACTCTTCTTCTTCTGTGAAAACCTTAGATAATATATATTTATACATATTAATATATATATATATATATATATATATATATACATATATATTAATATATATTTATACTATTAATTTATATATAATATATATTAATATATATTTTTTTAAATTTTGGGGACTCTTCCCCCCCCACTCTTGGTGCGCCAATGTACCCAAGTGATACTTTTGCTGAGGTCTGCCAAGACTGATGCGTCTCTGTTTAAACCCTTCCCATATAAAATATTGCAATTTGGGTGCATTATCATGGTGGACCTCAAAACACAATAAAAAGCTGATATACACAGTAAAAGATGTGCAAAGACAGAATTACTAGCGGTATATCACACGTTGTTCCGCAGTAATAAATAAACATCAAAATTGATAATACTAACACAGCAGCTGTTAGATGGGTGAGCTGTAAGCTGGCGATAACTGAATTAAGAAATAAACAAAATTAATCCAATAAAACATCTTCAGTCTGGCATTTTGATATCAGATACACATTTTCAGAAAATAAACATTGAAACACACAGCAATCACTTATCAAAACAAGCGGCACATTATATTAAAAGTAAACACGTGAAAAGCAGCCAACAATACTCAACACTATCATAATGATAATATTATTAAATACTGATCCCTTTGATTTCATAGCCCATACAAATTAATGAACACGCGCTACCAAATAATAAGCAACCATCATTGTGTTTCTTATCTCCTTGAATAAATGTACGAAGGTAACTACACGAATTGAAAGGATCGATTTCATCTTCAATCTCCATATAGATAACAGCCACCTGAAGATTGGATGTTTAAATTTAAAAATAACACTTGGAGTCTGTCTCAGATCGTGCGCAGTTGGTATTGTATGCCAGCTGCTGTTGGTCGCCCGCTTTATCACCACCTGGCCAATAAAAGTAGTAACATTTTTTTTTGTGAGGGCAAAACCCGGCTGCGGCACGCGTCGGGGCACACCCGCACCATATCAACGATCAGGTAGGTACCCCAAAGCTCAGGTTAAGTTTGCCACATTTTCGACAGTTTGACAGTGTTGCGGGTAGGTACTTAATTGGTTGATTTTGTTGCAACTCTGTTTTATGACGCTCTTTTAATGACTATATAACTTTTTAAATATGTCCTGAGTTGTCACGAAACCAAAAGTTGACTCATTCTACTAGGTTAAAGATGTTGGTTCTATGATAACACAACATAGTGACAATTCAAAACACTTTTAAAAAGTGATATAAAGTTATTAGAACCTAACCTAACCTGCCTAACCTACTTAACCCAGTTAATAAATTTTTGTTTCATCACTTTCCATGACTTTATATAACTTTTTAAAGACGTGATTAATTATCATTGTGATGATTTATCCGGTCACCGTTTATTTTAATTTAAAGTTGTACTCCATAAAATACAAAATATAACTCCTTATGTATTATTAATTTAGTTTTGTTATAATTTTATTTTTTCTAAATTGTTTTTTTAAACAACATTTATTATTATTTTTACATTTTTTCAGCTTAAGTTGTAAGTGGGCATACTTTAAAAAAAATATTATTTTATTGTTAATGAGACTTTTATTTTCTGGTAATTAATTGAATAATTTTATTCCCACGTATGTATTTATAGTCTTGTAGTCCAACAGTTTTTTTATGTATAGGAATGGGTTACATGTCTTTTTACCTAACATTTTAAGTGTTTCTATGATTGTACTACAGAATTATTGTATTACCGTTGTTGAAAAACTTTTTGATCTACTCTTCGGCAACTTCTATATCGGCAACGTACTCCACAAACACACATGTGCAATGCTTGCTATGTACCACAACATTTACTGATACAGGACAGAAATCAGAACGAAGTCAAAAAGTCTGTTTTTAAAAGGCATACTTAAGTATCGATAAACTTACGATTCGACTATCGATAAACTAATAACGAAGTTGATGTACGATTTCGAGGTCGGCAGCAGACTACAAACCGCTGCGGCAGACGGCAACCTGAATTCAAACATGATAAAAAAATAATAATTATTTTTAAAGTCTATAAGTATTAATTATGAAGTCTGCTGTCTGCCGATGCAGTTTGCAGTCTGCCGCCGACCTCGGAAAGGTACCTTAACCTTTTGTGGGAGCTGGCACATTGTAAGTAGATACCTCACATGTTTATTATTATTTATTTTTTTGCTGCCGTTAATATTTTATTTATTATTTTTAGTCGTTTTACAGCTTTTTAAAGCATTCTTTTTAATTATTATAGTGTGTTCTGTCTGTTCAACCCAGAATATAGAAACTAATAATGATTTCTGCGATGAAGCGCAAAATTTTATTTGTTTTAGTTTATTGCACAATATCACCCTACAGAACTTAATTTTGGTATTAAAATCAACGTGTTTCATAAACTCGACTAAAAATAACTGCGTTCATCATTCAACACTGTAGGTGCCAATTTAACACTGTAGGTGCCAATTTAACACTCTAGGTGCCAGTTTAACACTGTTGGTGCCAGTTTAACATTCCAGCGGCACAATAATTAATTTAACATGTCAAATTTTATTCCCAAACGCGATTTTTTATCATAAAATTGCCGGTAGTTAGTAGCCAACACCAATGGGAGCTATTACGTAGTATTCACATGCGCAACAATGTGAAATGAATGGTAAATGTCTCATTATTGATTTCCATTATAGTGAATGGGTGTAATTGGTCATATACGCATAGGTAAAGTGTTTTAAATTTCCAGATCAAACGTGCATCAGATAATTGAGGGGAGGCTCGAACCAACGAATAATTTAACGGTGGGGATGAATTTTATATTATTAATTCAAAGGCATTCTATGACAATAGGTATGTAGCAATTTTATTGCGAAGCGAGTAAACGAACTACAATACTTACGTTCATAATGTTAATGATGAAAGGATCTTTAGGTTAATATTTGTTGAATGGAGTACTAGTAAATATTTAATTATTTAGCGGGTTTGGAATAAGCCGACGTAGCTTATTGGCTTAGAGCAGCTGACCGGTAAGTAGAAGACTACGGGTTCAATTCCCATCGGCGATTTTTATTTTTACTCGGTAGATATTTTCAATCTCTTTGGGTATTTCAGGCGAATAATAACTGCTTATAAAAATTTATTATCCTTTGTGCTAAGCATAAACAAAATTTTTCTTGTAAACTTTTGAATGTTATTTTTTTTCTGGGTGAAAAAAAAAATTAAAATTTTAACGACTTTGTAATCTAAATATATTTCGAAGTCGTGAGCAAAAAGGATAGACCGCCACACACCATTGTATTTACACACGTTCCTTGCAGCTTTTTGTTTTTATGGTGGGGGAACATCTAGTGCATTGAACCAATCTAGGGTCTCATCGATCCCGCCGGGGAAGAATGCAGCGGATTTTTTTTGATTTTCGTGCATTGCCTGACACAAATCCTTCTATTATTCGGACGATTGAAATGGCTTATCTAAAGTATTTGATTAACTCAATCGTGCCGTATTTGACTCGAGCGTCCCAGAATTCTTCAAACATTCACTTTCGCGTAAAAAATCTCGACAACTTTTGGCATGAAGGACAAACCGGCAAACAAAAACAAAATCGCTTGACAAAGAAAAAAAAATTTGATGAGCAAGTCAGCTACATCAGCATGTCAACACTAGTTCTTATTTTAAAAAGACACCACTAGCCTTATTAATGAATTTGTCCGTGTCGACAAATGTTCACAAGACACGTCTGAAATCAGATATCTCAGGGCCGTCGATTGCATAAAAAAGATAAAGTCTTTTGAAGAAAGTGATGACAGAAATTCGAGCTTTAAACTGATTAAGTTGCCATTGTTTCTGTCTGTAGTGAGAATGAAGCGAATAAACCTCTCTAGTTATGCTATTGTTTGGGTGAAGCCAATCCCTTTGAAATGTCAACTAAATAGAAAAAATACGAAGCTCCGAAAATAGAAAACAAAATTTCCAACATTCTATTGATCTTCAAGATACTGTTTTCTTGAAGATGGTTCTCAATATATATATTTTTATATTAACACATTTACGTGTTACGATAATGTCGTGCTAATGATAAACTGTTATTGACGAAAAACAAATTCAACCTTTAACCTATCTACAGAAATCTAAAAATCTAAATCGAAATCTGAATCACGCTGAAATAATAATGGAGTGTCAATTCGAAACGTCTGAAAGTCTCATGTAAAAACGTTTCCTCAGGTATTTTTCATTGATGTATGTACCCGCTATCTAGTCGACTGGAAGTACAATGAGACAATGCTGTATTGTGTTGAACATGATAATTAATTGAACATTTTTTTTTTAAGAATGTGTCTTTCAACCTCTTTAATTCTCAACAATAATAATAACATGTTTTATTAATATTGGAATCCGGAGTAGGGATACGGAGAACATACGAAGCGATTGTTCGCAATATCCTGGAATATAGATCCATTATTTGGCCCCCTTCTGAAAAAAACCTTACCCTAGAAACTGAAAAAGTACAAAATAGGTTTATGCGTTGCCTGTAAATGAGAGAATATACCTATGTACCATTCATTCATGTATCCATCCTTGTTCTCAACAGGAATGCTAGATTTCAACACTTTAGAAGCACGCTGAAAAATAGTTTTAGCTTAGCGTTTTATTTAACTAATCTCTGGAACTATAGACAACTATAGACACCTACCGAGAATTGAAAGAGGTCACTTTATATTTTTCTCGCAGGGATACTTGGGGAGAGATCCCTTGCCCTTTTTTTTCCTCCGAAAGCTAGTAATTATGTCAGATTAGTCAGTTATTATCAGATTGCGCCAATCACCCGAGCGACTCAACTGCTTAATAATTCTGCATTGACCATCGACATTTTCAACAACACTTTCAATCAGTTCAGCTCTTTTGACGCAAGTCATCAAACACTATTTCCATGACCTTTTATATTTGTTTACGTGTTAAGCGTGTACCTCAAATTTTGTAATCTTCTCTGTAATATTTTGCTGCGTAACCATTTTATGGAGAACATAAATAAATAAATTGATCAGAAATGTTGTGGTTCCTCTGCCAGTTGATGACCCGTTCACAGATGATGTCGGCAGAATGAGTAAAAATCGTTTCTCAAACTCTTTATTTTGTGTAACAGCAAGCATGTGTAACGAGCTACCGGATTTTTCATCCCTTCTTCCACGGAAATAATCCAGTTCGTCTCAACATTTTCTAAGTGCAATTCCCGAAGTAACATCAAAGACCCTAGAAAAGAAGCTAGTCCCGCTGAAGTACGAGAATGATAAATATTTCTTGCACACAGCGGCCAGTCATATTATGTTTTATAGCCGACCAACTGGTCATCAAGCAATTCAAGCCCAGCATTATTTTAAGATCCGCGGACGTTCATAAAAAATACAATATTGTTTATTTTACTAGTGGCTTGGGCGCTTTCTTTGTTCCAGGAATATCTAAAGAATTTTAGAATGGATAATTTGTTCGTAAATCGTCTCCGAAGGTCTAATTCCCTGACAAAAAAAACTTTCTCACCCTCTATTCCAACCCGCACAATGCGGTACGGCTGAGCGTGAAAACACAACTTTATTCAAGTTTGCGAAAGAGATTTTCTGGGACATTTTCGGTTTCAAGAATTTGCGTTTTTTGCTGATTTGAAGAGGTTTATCCAGAATTCAAAGGAGTGGTTGGAATAACTTCACCCGAATTTCAGGATGTTGTTATTATTTTAAGACGAAGTTTTTCATTTAGAAAAATAACACGCTAACTCGGTGAAAGCATCACGAATAACAATTAAAAAGTGAGAATTATTTTTTTTCGACGCGATTTAGCTTTATTTAAATGGAGTCAATAAACTTAACTTACAATCTCTCTATCACTAAACATAACAAGTCAAGTTAGTAAAATTGGCGAAGGATTTAGTTTCAATATGGTTTGTCCTTAAGTCAATACTGTAACATTTTGGGTTTCGAACATAAAGAAAAAAACCTAACATTCATTTTTATACAAAATAAGGTACTTTGTAAACACCACTGTACAAGCAGAATTTTTAAAATTTATTTGTTTAATTTCCTTAAACTAGGCAAATGCCCGTATTATGTCGGTGACGTAATATAAACAAGAATAATATAATTACAAACATACAACGATTCACATTTGTGTACTTAACATGCTACTGATATAAAAATTAAAATAATTATTATTCGATTATTTGGATCGTGAGACGTGGAACGGTCCATTTATTGGTGGCTGTGGCAACTGAGTGCCTCAGTGTTGGTAGGAAAATTCTGGAGTTGTCATGTTGTATTGTCATGCAGGAGTCTTCAAGTTTGCTCATATCCATTAAATGTTTTACGTTATAATCTTTATTTATGTTTATTTTTATTCTCGTAATTTGCTATCCCAACTAAAAGCAATCAGGCCTCCAAAAAGTTGGGCGTCTTGTACAGGGCTAGGAGATTCTTCAACAGTGACCAGCTGCTGACCCTGTACAAGTCTCAAGTCTGCCCAACTATTGAATTTGGGAGCCACCTTTGGGCTGGTGCCCCAAAATACTTGATAAACCTGCTTGAGTCTGTGCAAAGGAGAGCGATCCGTCTGATTGACAATCCGTTGTTAACAGACCGATTGCCTTCTCTGATGCATAGACGCAATGTAGGCATGCTGTGTCTGTTCTACAGGTATTTCAATGGAGCCTGCTCCAAGGAGCTAGCAGCATTGATTCCTGATGCACCGGTGCACGTGCGCGAAACTCGACGGACACGAACTGAACACCCGTTCACGGTTGACGTTGGCTTCATGAGAACGGGCCGTTTTACGACTCGTTTTTGTGTAAGTCGGCTCGTATGTGGAACGAGCTACCGGCATTTGTTTTTCCTCCCTCCTATAATCCGAGCCTCTTCAAGGCCCGCATTAACAAATCCCTTCCTACAGCCCCTACCTTACTCCGCCTCACAACGCCGCCCAACCGGGTGGTGACATAGTTCCCCTGTCTGTGCACTGCACACTGCACAGTCCCTGACACTCTTGTGAGGTGTCACATAAAAAAAAAAAGCCCTACAAAATGATGCTCGCTTTTATCTTCTCCTACGATTTTTTTCCTTTTTATAAAACATGTACAACATTTTTAGTCTATTGCATGCTATTGTAAATATTGTACCCATCAAACGAAGTAAATATTAAATTAGACAATGCAAACAATTATATATAAATGTTGGAAATTATTAAAATGCTATTTCAGAGTGCATTCAGTAATTAGCGAAATTTTCAGAAAAAGAATTTCAAGAAAATTCCAATGACATTGCGTTTTATATAAATTGTCATGTGCAGTCTTGTGTAAATATTCCCTGTAATTTGTTTAATTGCCGCAATTTTTAATGACCAAATTTCTTGGAATGATTTTAATTTGGCGTGCTGGTTAAATGTTCTTGAGTTGCATGCACGCTAGAGTACCTACCTAATGCATTTTAAAATGACAAAGAATTGTTTTGAATTGAAGAATAAAATACGTTTTTATATAAATACTAGTAGTTAGTACCTACCTTCTTTTACTGCTCCTACCTGTTAATACTAGTAGCTACTACAACACTTTTTTCGAATAGCTTAAGGGCTCTGGCTCTGTGGCTTTGTGGTATGGAACAGTTTATTTGAAAAAAAATGTAACAAAGAACAATTATATAATAATAATTAATTAATTAACTTGTTTAATTCCTAAAACTCGAATATGCGTTTCAACGTTCTACATGGGAATGACGTTACAAGTTGTGTTGAGATAGTATTCCAGACAGAAAAAACGTCACAAATTTCATAACTCCAGAGGTTATCATGTTTTAGTTTTTTTGCATCGTGCAATAAGATATCTTTAACATATTGTATAATTTATTAATAAAACTTTCTACTTAACTTATTTGCAAATTGTGCTATATATTTCTCTCTCTCAGATCAATCTTGAACCTTCAAACAACGAGATGCATATATTTTGCATTTTTCCAATCAATAGCTACGTATGGTATCGTGGGATGGAGAGGCTGTGCAGCTTCAATTATTTATCCCATGATCTTAATTCAAAATCTGCTACTAAGGATTATATTAAAATGTCACCCGTCTCACCCATCAGACCCCCTTTTTAAAAAATTCGCAATCCTAGACATTAGACAATTATACGTTAAGACAATTCTCATACACATAAGGAAAAATGATTTAACACTCGAAACTCAAAAAAATATTTGCACCCGCTATTCATCACACCAAAAATGTAAAATTCCTCCAACTAAAACAGCCTTCGCCCAGCGACAGCTCTCTCATATAGCGCCTAAAATGTTAAACTTATTGAGTATTGACAAAGATATTGTTCTTCTAATATCTTTGAGTATTGATATAGAGACATCAAAAACTGATGATCTTTATGCCATTAGTGTACAGAACTGGTTATTTGCTCACAGAAGGAAATATTTTAAAGAATGCTTTACATCTTAAAACTGTTTTTATTTTTTCATATTTCTCAAGTAAAAATTTTGTCTCTAAAATAACTTTCAACAAAAACTTTATATTACGCTGATGCGATTATTCTTATTTGTATTTCTATATTCCCTAACATTATCTATTATTTTTATTTGTTATCCTACTTTATTTTTATTTATTTTTTATTTTTTCAAGATTCACCTACTTCAACTCCTTTCCTGTATGTGATTATGTACCTAATATTATATATTCAGAATTGGTTATTTATGATGGGAAGGAACTATTTTTAGCAATGCCTGACATCATTAAATTAATTTCATTTTCTTCATTATTCTTTTTTTTAAATTTAAATTATGTTTAAAATTTAATTTTAAAATAATTAATTAATTTATCTTTATTTTCATTATATTAACAAGTAAGGTCATTTGTTTATTTGCCCATTTATATTTATTTTATCTCATTAAAATCAACAGTTTGCAAAACGGTTGGTTTATTCTTGTGAATCTACTTAACTAGAAAACCAGTTAAAGTATTACCTATTTAACGAATACATTGCATTTAACAAAATAATATATAAAAAAATGAACATGTATTACATTTATATAATTATATACAAATTTCGACTACCATAATACGGAAATGTGTCTAGTGTGGTAGTCGAAAAGCATGTAAAAAACTGTATGAAAATATATTTTACGAATAAAGGAAAGAAAAAAAAACGTCACAGCCAAAAAAAATAATTTTACAAAAAACCGTAAGAAGTCAAGAAATCTTATAATTTTGAATGTGATACTAACACAACCCAAAATTATCCAATCGATTCAATTGTCATGGCGATCATGTATATTAACACAACCCAAAACTATCTAATCGATGCAAAAAATCTTAGATTATTTTGAATGTGATACTAACACAACCCAAAATTATCCAATCGATACAATTGCCATGGCGATCATGTATATTAGAAGAGATAACTTAAATGTTGACATCTTTTCTTTATTTCTGTTCAGTTTATTTCTGGCTTCTGTTTTTGCCCAACTCAGTATTTTGAAATATATTTCAAATTTATTTATCTGTGAATAGATTGCCATTAGGGAACAATATTAAGGCCGCTGAGAATAAATATTTGGGCGAATTTCTTACACGCTTATATTTGGCTATATCATTTATCCGTATAGAGGGAAACACGTATCATTATGTTATATATTGCTATTTATGACTAAATATGTTACTTAACTTTCATACATACGTGGAAAGTTCATCCACGCGTCTCAAAACTACAATGATATTATTTTAAAAATGTACATTAGAAACACTTGGATAAATTTCCTGCGAATCGCATTATTAATAAATAAAAATAGAAGGAAAAGTCCAAAATCAACATCCTCAAAATAAGTTCTAATGAAGCCGCAGTAACGGGATTCCGCTGGAAATAGAATTTGATTTCATTGGGTCAATATCGTTCTCGGTGTAGATGGTCAATATGCCTTTCCCTTGAAATGTCCCTTATGAACAAGTTGAAATTGCTATGGTTTTCCAAATAACGTTATAATAATATTGACGTTATGCGTAATACATTTAAATAAAATTCAATCCTGATTCGTATTATTTAGGACTCGAGGGAAAATTGAATTATCACACGGAAAGAATTTAATCAAGAACAACAATATTTGGAAGGAACAAAATTTTGTACAAAGAATGTTTTCAGAACGATTCTATAGATAAAGCAACTTTTAAAATACATTTATTTGAAGTACACTTTTGATTTCTGAAATGAATTAATGCAAATCTTGGACGTGGAAAATAATCAACTTTCTGACACCCTATCGAGCAAATAAACTCGCTGTCGATGACAATGCATTCTATCGTTGAATAAATTTAATTTTAATTAATTTTATTCATTTATATGAATAGCCCTATTTTTATTTATTTATTTATTGGATGATTTTTATAGCGCCGCTTTTGCGAAATATCACCTCAGGGGCGCATACATAAATAGACTGGACCACACTTACAACACTCGTTTTACGTTAAATGAAGGACTAATTGTACCTAAGCATTTAAAAAAATATGGACAAAGAACACTGGACTACATGATACCTAGTTGCTTAAATATCTTACCTGCTGAAATAAAAAAAGGTACAAATGTAAAAACAAAAATATTATGTTGAAAAATTGGCTCGCTGAAAGAAATAGTTTGTATTAGAGTCTAATACAAACTATAGGTAGATACTATCACTGTTGTGATAGCATCTACCTTTTTTAAAACAAATTGTTATTTTTATTGTTATCACTGTTGTCATTAAGTAAAATAAGTTTTTATCTTTTTTTAATATTTTTTATGTGAAAAGTTACCATCGACAAACTACTGATAAGTAGTTTATTGGAACTTTTCTGTATTTTATTTTATTATTTACTGAAATATGTATTTTTGTCTTGCTTTCTTTAAATAAAAAAAAAATTTAAAAAAATAATAATAAAAAATAAATAAAAATCAACTTTTGGTGGCAATCGCACACACACACGCGGATATACTCGTATAAGCATTTATACGGTATTGGATGACACTACAGAAGATAATACACGAAATTAATTTCTGTCCTACCCAATCAGGATTACTATAAGTTGACTCCAATCCCTGTGGAGAAAGGTTCGATTCTCAGTGAAACCAAAACAAAAAAAAGTTTTGAATGTTCACAGCAGTTTTAGGTCCAGTACTTGTGGGGGAAGGTTCAATCCTAAGTCAAAGTTTAAATTAGCTACTAACCGACCCAAGAGACAACGCAACAAGGTCGAAAAATTTGATATAATAGCTTTGTTGTAGTAAAAAAACTTCGTTTTTAATAAAGGGTTGATTAAAAAAATTCACGGTGTATGAAACAGAATGTTGTCGATGTTTACCATAAGAAGCAAATCTTTGTGCAGAAAAATTTCATTCGACGGTGAACTGCAACTTATTCTGTTTTTTCTATCCACAATTTCTAACTCAACGCTTTTTGGCATACAATGTCATTAAATCATGAATGAGGATAGAACAGAATGAGGAGTGTTGATATATCCACCTAACTTGTTTAAGCTGGGTGGTTTGGTTCTTCATATGCAAGTCATTCATTAAGCAAAATTTTCAGCTTTCTATGATAGAAGTAAGAAGAACTGTTAAAAATCAGACATGACTCTGAAGATGAAGTTGAAAATAAATATTTACAAAAGTTGTCCAGGCCAGACAATATGAACTTTTCATTATAACGATTAATGTCACAGGATTGCTGCAGGTCCTAATTGTTTTATTCTGGCATCACATGGTCTTGTATATTGTTACTCTAAACATGGTCCCATGGTAGGATGGTGGCATTAAAGCAAGGACACACTGGGCCGACGTACGCAACGTATACACGAAATGCGAATTTGAATCGTAATAGCGCGAAATTCGATGGATTTTACTTTATAAATCACAAACAAATTCTTAATTATTTTTCAATAAACGCAAAACATCGAAAAAAATTCAACTTTAAACATCAAATAAACTCTTTGGAAGGCCTTTCACCACCGCTATCTTTCTCCACATTTTCCACGTCGATCGGTTTTGTTTGAGGAGAGAAGGATTACGTTGCGTGTGACAAGTGTGTTTCTAAAGCATCTATTTTTATAGAAAATGTATGGAATGGAAGTTGTTCAGATTAAGTAATGCGTTGCCTACGTTGCGCATATGGGCCCAGTGTGTCCTTAACTTTACGGTGGTCGACAGATGATGTGTAACCATCGCTGGAGGAGCAGCGGGTGAGTGGCGCGAGGAGCGACTCAGACGTTACAGTCATTAATTACAGCTCGCATGTTGTTCGTGTAGGGTAGCGTTTATTTTTTTAATAAATGCTCCCCACGATCACACATTTAAAAATTAAAAAATAATATTATTACTGTACGACAGATTGATCATACATTTCCAGCAAAATATTTCTTATTTTGACATTCTTAATATTTGGAAAAATAAGTACCAAAATTAAGGTTATTTTTAAAGAAAGGAAGACGAAAAAAATTCGGAAAGGTAAAAGGTATGTGGGTTGGTTATCTATAATTGGTTATCAATTCCAGACATTCTGTCAAAAATAGGACTTTATGTCCCGGATAATTTCACGAGAGGCCGCCAACACAGGCTTTTAATTCTTCCCAGGTCCAGAACTAACTTACCAATGGTGATGCCCCTGGGAAGACTCACTAGGTTAATTAACTCCCTTCCAGCTAACTTGGATATTTTCCATATGTCCTACAACGACTTTAAGCGCGAAATATTGTATTTGTTTTAACTGTATACTTATGTATAATTTTTTTTCCATATTTTGTTTACCGCTTTTGCATATGTTTTAACTGTATACTTATGTATAAAATTTTCTTCAATAATTTGTTTACCGCTTTTGCAATGTATTGGTTTTTGTACTGTTTTTGCAAATAAATAAAATAAATAAATAAATAAAATAAATAAATAATAAATGGTTACCTAAAACCCGCCTTCAAACTTTAAAAAAATATATATACATGGTGTCCTGGGGCAAAATGCGCTAACTCTATTTTCTCTCTCCTTCTATGGAAAAATATTTTGTATGGGAAAATAAACATTGGATTTTCATTTTTCTTTTTTACTTCTACCGTCATGTAGAATCACTTTTTTCGAATTTCTTTTATTAAAACCGTTAATCTTGTCATGCTATGCAGTGCCAGAATATCTGTTCTGCCGTATGGAATCTTCAACAAATCATTGTGACGACTACGACTGAAGTTTTCAGTTTCAAGCCATAGAATTCCAAGAGGACATTATTGGTATGTTGGACTCATTTTTCTTCTTAGGACAGACAGGACGAGTAGATTTACCAATAATATATACTGAATGCATCTACTTGTTCATACTCCCTGACAAGGAACTCCCAAATAAAAAAAAACTCCCTTAGTGTAAAATAAGCTCACAATTTATTGTAACACTATCGTAGACTACACTAACACTGTCAAAAATCACGGAATTGTCCGAATTCTATATCAGTTCCAATTTTTAAAATGAAAATTAAATTGATTTTCTGTTCAAATATTATAAACTAACCTAACCTAACCATCACGCCGTTTCCCCGTAGATAGGACGGACTGCCAAACAGCTCGGTCTTGGTAGACACTTCTTGTCTCATTCTCATTCATATATCGTTTCATACATACTCTTCTGTTATTCCGACTCTTGACATGACCCTACTCAAGTATCGATATCATTTGCTTTGTATAAAACCTAAGGAATCTAAGTGTCCCTTTCTTAATCTTACTCATTACCTTTACATGAATACGCCATGAATTCATGTTTTATCACACTTACGCCTCAGGAATCACATTCCTATAGCATTCATGACGGCCGGCGTGGTCTAGTGGTATACGCTTTTGACTACAGATCCGAAGGTCGCGGGTTCGAACCCGGCGTGCGCAAATAAATTTTATTTGATTAATTTGTGTTATTTCACAATTAATTAATTTAAAATAATATATAGTATATTTGCGGCACGTTCCAGAGTGGAAGATACTCTCAGTATCGCCCTGGTGTAAGACCACCATTCAGAATTGAAACGTTGCTTGAAATGGCTTTAGCCGTGTTTGGTGACCAGATCTGAATAGCCAGGTACTTCCCCACCTTCCTCTTCCCCATCTCCCTTCCCTCCCCAATACCCTCAGCCTCACAACATACCCCAATTGGGGATGCCATAGTCTCACTGGCTCCAGACGGGAGCAGTTGGGACTCTTGTGCGGTAATACTGTAAAAAAAAAAAAAAAAAATTCAGTCTACTTGAATACTTACTCTGCCATTTCCACGCCTCACTACCATGCACCAGGGTAGGTACCAGCGTTCCATTGTGGACTGCTTGCTTCGCTTCTTTAAAAAAATTTTTTTAGCGCCGATCGCTTTCGGTTCGCCATTAATGGAGTTTTATCATAATTCGAATTTTGAAAAGATGCCTAAATTCAAAGCTAATACGGATTTATCGAACCAAAGTTATACCTACCAGGTAAGTATTGTACTTTGTATTATCACCATATATAGTTAGTTATAACATATATCATTGTAGAAATGTATTATATATTTGTACAGCGCACTTGAGGTGATTTTGCACAAAAACGGCGCTGTACAAATCATTTAAATATTATTATTATATTATTATTACAGACAGACCCACAACTGAAATTAGTGTTTTTGATGATATTTATATAATTTGTCGAGATCCAAAAAGATTGCTACATACATAAGTTAGAAAAAAGCTAAGATGTATTACATGTAACGCTGTTTAAATATGTGTGAGACGATGTATGAATGTAAAGATGTTTCTGCAAAGACATAGTTTTGTTGTGGTACATCCTCTCTGCCTACCCCTGTGGAAAAATGGCATACTGATTGGCCATATAACAAACTGCTAGTTACCACGTAAAAATATTTTTTTCAGTAATGTTTCAAATTTAAGAAAACCTATTTATTGTAACAGCTACAATTAAAAATGCTGCAAAGTTAAGAGCGATTTTACATTTATTAACATTTTTATTGCCTGTTGTTCCAAAATAAAATACACATAATTAGCTTAAGAAAAAAAAAATAATAATACATGGGTAATTCTGACAGGCACAAAAAAACTACTCTCACGTCAATCAAAAAAAACCTATTTAATTCGTATTTTGGTAATTCTGTATTTACACAAGTACCTACCTACATCGTGTCTTACAAGTCGATTATAAAAAACGGCCTAAATCGTAAAAATATTTTATTGACATTATTTCTCCAGCTGTCAAAAATTTTACGACTCATGTGCTATTAAGGGATAATGGTTCCTTTGAATACCGATTAGTTCTACCGTTATTTATTTACCATTTGCCTGCCTGGATAGGCCCAGTGAAGATGGAGAAATTCAATGTTAATTTGGTTGTTAATGGTCCCTTACTAAATTATCTAATTATCAACCCCTGAGTCAAATTATAATTACAATCATGATATGCGGTTCTATAGGTAATAAAATATTATATTATATTCATTCATTCCAATCACAAAAAAAGAATAGTTGAGCGAATTGTCTTTGATGTTCAATGTTTTGTATTAGTTTTTCGCCGTAACTTTTTACATGGGAACTATAAGACATGAAAAACACTACATGGTATTCCAGGGCTTATCTGATATGTAATTTTATTTAGTCCCAACTGCTCCCAACCGTCTGAAGCCAGTGAAACTATAGCATCCGCAATCGTGGTATGTATGAAGCTGAAGGTAGTGGGGTGGAGTAGGAAAGGGGGGAAAAGGAAAAGATGCGGGAAAGTACATGGCTATTCAGATCTGGTCACCAAACACAGCCAAAACCATTTCAATCAACTTTTAAATTCTGAATGGTGGTCTCACTCCAGAGTGATACTTGTGTTTTTCTTCACATTGAAACTTGCCGCAAATATACTATATATTATTAAAAATTAGTCAATTGTTAAATCAAACAAATTTATTTTCGAAGGAAGCAAATACTTTGGGGTGTGACATATTGAATGAAAAAAACATACACTTAGTAAGACACCACTTTATTTTTGAATTAATAACAATAGTCAACCGGGTTTCGCTTGTCCCAAGCTTCATCAGGACTAAATATCAACTAAAGCAAATTAGATACAGGCACATATAAATATAGGTAAATGAAAACAATGAGTGAAAGAGATACAAAACAGATAGAAAGAGATGCAAATAGAAAATGTGGAGACAAATTATTAAGGATGATGAGGAGGGTGGGGGGGAAGGAAATAACAGTTTCAGCGGGAGAATCTAATCATTCATTCGATAAAATCTCGGGAACTAAAATATTGCATAAAAATGGATCTCGAATTAGATTAAACAACCTAGAAGCCCTTGAAATAAAAAAAGCAGTTAATAATAATTTAAATATAATAAATAACCAAATTAATTTATCTGATAGTCCCATATTAAATTTATTCCGCCGCTGAAACTGTTATTTCCTTCCCCCCCACCCTCCTCATCATCCTTAATAATTTGTCTCCACATTTTCTATTTGCATCTCTTTCTATCTGTTTTGTATCTCTTTCACTCATTGTTTTCATTTACCTATATTTATATGTGCCTGTATCTAATTTGCTTTAGTTGATATTTAGTCCTGATGAAGCTTGGGACAAGCGAAACCCGGTTGACTATTGTTATTAATTCAAAAATAAAGTGGTGTCTTACTAAGTGTATGTTTTTTTCATTCAAACAAATTTACTTGCGCCTGCCGGAATTTGAACCAGCGACCTAGAGCCTGCTAGTCGAAAGCCATCTCAGATCAGAAGGTTATCTCGACAACAAAGGCCGTCATATAGTGCTAGGTGAAGAATATCATCAGTTAGATGCCTTTGAGAGGCAGCTTATGACTAGGGATGATTCAAATTTCTTCAAACTACAAACAGTATATCAGGAAAGTATGTTTTTTGAATCATAAAATAGTCACAATTTTGGAGGAAAATTCTGATTTAAAGATAAGATAACAGATGTTTTGAATGACTCTCCTCTTATATTCTCTTCTTCTTTTGAAAGTCGTTTATTTTTTTATTGCTAACTTGTTATTCAGGTGAGCTATTAAATTTTCTCTCCAATTCTGAAGTCTGGCAATAAATTTATATTACTGAAGATAACTTCCCCCTTTTCACATAATATATATTTTACAGGTTAAAACACACACTTAAGTATATTAGTGGACTAAAATAAACTATATTACAGAAAGTTATTAATTATCGTGATTTGAATTGTGGTTTACAGTAGGAAAGTAGACAGCTTGTAAACTTTGTATTAAGGCGAATCTTTGCCAAATTACTATATTGATTAATCTTTATAACGAATTGGTGTACATTATGAATACCAAAAAATATGCTTTAGATAAATTGAAGATTTTCCTATCGTTTCGCTTGAGTAGAATACAAATAATAAAAAAAAATACTCAAAAAAAATTTAAATGTAAACTACTAAAAAAATATATTTTTTTAATAGAAATGTATGAACTCACAAAGGAAACAACTTTTGGTTTGCTCGGGGCTAACATTTTAATTAATTCCGACGAATTTGTAACGAAAAAATATTTTTTTTAGAGCGATCCCTACGGATGAAAGTTATTTATATTCAAGATCAACAGTACCTAACCATTAAAATATTTTAAGTAAAACGGTTTAAAAATTGTACAAAAAGGTTTTTAAACAATAAAATTAGCGGTAAGCACCAGATTTTATTTTTCTGGACGATGAATTGGTTAATTTTCGAGGGATTTCACTAGAAACATCCTGCTAGGCAAATTGTTTTTAAATGACTTTATTACTTACTTCGCCAAGATTTCCAATTTATTTTAGGATATTGTCTCGTCTTAACGCTACTTATTGTAAAAAAAAATTAACACAAATTTATCCATGTTCTTGAAAGGGTTTGCTTACACAAATATTTATAAAAAATAGATAAATAAAAAACACATTGTGCAGAAACGAGCGGTCCGATAGAGAGAGATACCCCTATCTTAAAAAACGGATTGCAATCTTTAGAGGACATACGTTAGGTGGGAACGTTGTCTTTGTTTTACCGGTATTTCAATGCAAAAAGCTCTTCCTAGACCGTCAAATTGACATAATAAAATGAGTACGCGACGTTTCTCCCTCCCCGTAAGACATGTTCCCTCCCCGTAGGACACGTTAACTCTCTTCAAAAAGACCCCAAGCATCCTCAAAGATGACATAAGCTGTGAGGGTAATTATTTTCCACGGGGCATCCTGTGGATATAATGTAAAAAATAAAATAAAAATGCTTACATTGGTACGTTTGAATGTTTTTGCGGTGATTATTTTCATACCAAAGTACACAAATCAAAAGCATATAAATCGTGTATCCACGAAGTTAATTCGAATGATTTATTAGAAAAAACATAGTTTTGACCTTTGATCACATACATACCACCCATTTGAAATGCCAATTTGTGTGTTTCCAACATTTATGGATTTGGTGCCGCACCGCGCTTACTCCCAAATGACACGCGAACATTTAATTTCCACACAGTTCGCTCTTGACATCTCATTTTAGAACTATATTGGCTTTCGCTGGAACTAATGGAGGTTGTTGTTTTGACCGACTTTAACCGTGTATTCTAGCTTCGACAGCATTTCTTCAAAATAATTATATGTATTAATCTCATTTGAATATGGCGTTAAAGGTCGTGGTTTCTGTTTCGTGTATACGATAAACTAGCGATTTACAGATATTTTATTACATAACACCACCTCCTTCACAGATTACATATTTTATATAGAAGGGGACTGTTGCCTAATGTAAAACATTGATTGAAGGATGTCTGAGAGAAGACATTAATATTCTGCACAAAAATCCCAACTGTCCCGAACTGTCGATGGAAATATTGGCTTCATCAAATAAGGTAATGTTGTTAGGCTAGAGAGAGTGGGGGAGGGAGATAGTTCAGGAAGATTAAGTTTGAGAAGTTGCTAGTTCTATTATTTACTATTATACTAAGAGAATCTACAACTCTACGATTTAAGCAAATAACATTAAATAAATATTAAAGAATATGATGATATTAAAATGTTTTTAATTGAACGCTTCCACTTATCATGTACCTATAACAACGTTTCTATTCTAATAATAATTGGATAATTTGTAGAGCGCCATTTTTGTGAAAAATCACCTCAAAAATGGTGATATTACATAATAAGTTTAATAATAACGTTTTCTACAATTTGTTTCATGCATTCCGCTGATCATTTCATAAGTTTCATAAAATTTATCGTTAAGGACAGATTATTTAAAAAAAATTAAACAATTTATCAAATTTAAAAATTTCGTGATAGTATTATTCAAGTACTGTTTCTATCCAAGTACCTAGAAACAACCAGCCCACTATGAATAATATCAGAACTTGAATATTAACACTGAAATTCGATGAATTGTCCAAATTCTGAGAAACAACTCGTTTTAGAAAAATTTTACTACGTATTTTTTTAGCTTTATATTTAGTAGCTCAAACTAAGCACAGTATAACAAGGTTATATAAAGGAATACGATAATAAATTTTCACCTATCAATACAACCGTTAGTTCGTGTTACTATCATTAACGTTTTTCATCATCAATAAGCGGAATTTACAAAAATAATTCTTAGTAATCAGCACTCAGCACAACAGCCATTATCCATTCACTGTCGAAAATTGGTAAATTATGTAAAGTTGTAAAATTTCAATGATATTTTATTTTAGATTGGTGGAATAAAAAATAGAGGTTTTAAAATGCTGAGAAACACATTTAAATCCACTCCATTATGGAGAAAGAATTTTTGGAAATGCTTTATTTTAAAAATTTTTAATAAAAGAAAATAATATGTGTGAATCAATCTGTTAATAGACTAAAAGCTTTCAATTCATTCTGGTTTACAATGATATATAAATAGTATTATAAACGTGAAAACAATTTCATTTATCAAAAAATTGTTTGCTTAACTTAAATCAAGTTAATTTCAAATGACGCCAAATCGTGTATTTAGTATTATCAACTTAAAAAAATTTTTACAGTTTTGATTTTGAGACTGTGCTCCCGAAAAAAATGTTGATAAGAAGTCTGGAAATATAGAAAAAGTGAGACATTTTACAAACCATCTCTATCATTTAAATGTATAAAAAGTTCAATTATTTGTAATGAAAATCTAAAAAATGCATGAGCCCTAGTATAGCTCAAGATGAATGGCCCCTAAGTATTAGCAGTTGTTATAAACAAAATATAATAAAGATTAGTTATTTTATAGCTTTTCTGAAAGAACTTAAGAATGATTAAAAAACTGCAGTTGCGCCCTTCTATCATCTTACTACCGAAATAAGATGGTAAAAAATCCAAGCTCGATTCCATGAGCGCAATAAAAAGTCATAAAAAAATTATAACAACTGTGTATGTTTTCATGTGCAAACGTGTATGTTGGGTATTTAGCGTGTTTCAAAATGTTATCTGTTTGTAAATATGGGATTTGACCCCATCCACAAAGCGCTGTCTACTGGCTGCAGTTCCTCGCCGTTTGCCTTGAGTTCTAATACCTGCTTCTCATCCTTCTTTAATCCTATTCCAATAGTCTTTCCACTTCTTTGTCGGTCAGCCTATGGGTTGCTTCTACTAGGAATATAAAGTTTTTTTGTTATTTTAATTAATGAGTTTAATTTATTACGTTCGGTTTGTCAACACAAAAGTTAACCCCTTCATTGCGGTGATCGTCCTTGTATTGATTCTCCCCGCAGGCGCAGCGCCGAATATTTAATTGAAAGTTTTAATCAAGTACTTCAGCCTGGGCTTTCGGCTATATCAAATGAGATGATCAATGCAGCAGCGCACGGCAGCAATCATCGCGAGAATTTGCATTTGCTGCTAAAGTAGCCTGGTTCCATTGAAATGAGGAATTTTAGTCAACAAATTGAATATTAACAGAGCACCTGCGTTTGTGGAAATCGTAATCGAGTTATTCAACGATCTAACTAACTACAGTTAGGTCTGTATAATATATGATGCGGAGCGCCGATAGACTATTTGAATAAAACATCCGAATGAATTAAAAGCTGGATGATGGATCCGAACGAATGTCAGTCTAATGGAAGATTATCATAATTGACTGAGTTATCAGAAATCGACTTCAAACGCGATATTAGCACAATTTTATTACTGCCACACCGCAAATTTATACAGATAGGTACTTAGGTATTCACGAATGTTGACAATTTAACAGAAAATTCGTCTGTTTGTCTCAGTAAAAGTTCTCAAATAATCGGCGTTAGTAGATTTGTAGGTACAACCATAATCGGTGCAACTCTTACAAGGGGATGTGAAGGTTGTAAAAATCATATTTTATCAGAAGATAAGACAATATGTTATGTTTAGAAAAAATATTCAATCAATAATAAAATAAAATTTTCTTTTGATACTGTATGTAGGTATAAACATTGGTATTTACTGATGTTATACTAGCATTATTTAATTCTTCTATGCATATTTTATTATTATTCTAAATTTATTTTTATGTTTTATTTCATGTCGCTGACAGAGTATTTCAGCTATCGCTCTGTTTGTCTAAAATAAAAGCATTAATACGTTTGATAAATATATAATATATGTTTGTTAATGGCCATGGATAGGACAATTGTATTTAATTAATATGACCATTTTTATTTTGTGATACCGGTTGCAAATAGAATAACTAAGGATATATTTACATCTTTTGGTATCGCACAATAAATAATTTTGGTGTCATTTGATTTATCATTAAAAACATGGAAAGACAACAAGTCTCCGCCAAACCAAACGCCTACAGTTTTGTGGTTTATTTTCGTCACTCACTCATTCAAAGTCATCTCATTTGTTATAGGATATTATATTCCGTGACCAAGAACACCACTAAATGATTGTGACAGAAATTTAGGCCGCCCGTTAGTTTTTCTGCTTCTCTAATTTACATCATGGCTCCACTATAACGATTCTATCTTCAATATTTCATATAATATTATATAACATCATAAACGTCAAATCAATGACATTTATTTAATATCATCTACGTTACATTTTATTTTATTTTTGATATAGCAACTGGATCTAATGAATACCAATATAATGTAGCAATACATTTTCTCTTCTGATGATATACGCTGAACTAAACACGAAAACCTTTCCCAATAAAGGGGATGAGAGAGATGGATAAATAATACCATTTTCATCTGATATTTACCCAACGACAAATATTGCTAAATAATTTCGGCTCCCGTTGCTGTCAATCCAATTATTTTACCAAATAGCATGAATAATTCTTAAGTTAAATTTTAAATGATGAATCACTTTCAGGCATCTATTTGCCGGGTGTCCCTATAAATAACAAGCCTTGTAGACCGGCTTGTCGAATCGGATAATTCTGGTATAAGATCCAAGCAAACAAGCCAAAGTGAAGGGTGTATAATTAGGGAAATAAAGTCACTTAGTTAAAAGAGAGAAAGTAATTACGACCATGAAGCTGGAATTATTGAAAGTGGAAGCGTTTTTAATGGACAATTAATCATTTATAATTATTAACTTCAATTAAAATATGTACCTACAACTTGTTTAATGTGGCGAGTTATGCAACTTATAAATTGAACCCCAACGGGTCGTTAGGACTATGGCATCCTTTTTTTGGTTTTTTGTGGGGAGGGATTGGAAAATAATAAATACCCAAAGGAGGAAGGTGAGAAGTACCTGGATATTCAGATCTGGTCACCAAAAACGGTTAAAGCCACTTCAAGACACTTTTCGATTCTGAAAAGTGGTAGGTATTTTAACTAAATGAAACTGAAAGCATCCAACATATTATTAATACTATTGATTTTATTTATTTAACTTTAAATGGCTATAATAGGCAAGTGGTAACATACAAACAATATGAGGTACAAACTAAGCACAGAAGGTATTTAAAATTACAAATTAACAATTACACTTCTCTTATTTCGTCAGTTCTTTTTTTAAATTTTTAAATTTTTAAATTTTTCATCTTTTTTATATTTGGTCGGTATTTCTGATAAGATTTTAAGGCGATGCCATACGTAGTAATGCAAAATCATGTGTTTTTGGTTTGAAAATTTGGTCAATTTAAAATATTACATGACGTAGTGCATCGCTTTAATGCTCTATGGTACTCAATATAATAGAAATGTTTGATTATGACGTCTTTCTTAGGAAAATTTTACTTAATTTTTATTTTAATAAAGTGCTTATTTTAGTGTTGATGTTTACATTAATTAGCATAATTAGTCGTCAGATCAGTTTTGTTATTTATTTTTATTTGATTTAAAAATATTACAAACAGGCACTGTGATACCCTAACATGAACATTGTAAATACTTCTCAATCATTTTATCGACTAATAAGATATGCTTTTGACACATTGAAGCTTAAAGCATCGAATAACATAAGCTCTAGCTAAGTCACCAACCTACATCATGACGAAATGTCGAAAACGTCGGATAGTAGGCTTAACTAAACGAAGGTTGCCGATTTGCCGGTAGGTAATTAAATCTGTCCTGAAATGTGAGTTGATATGCTACTTACTACACGTAATTCTGGTGATATAATGCCTTTGATGTAAATACCGTACACGAGTGCAAACTAATCAGAGCCAGTGTGATTAGTGCATCACCGATGGGAAAGAAGAAAGTTCCTGAATCTTTATACCACACGCGGCTTATACCACAAGACCAATGAAGGAAACTAAAACATACTAGAAATTATTCACAACAAAGCTAAGAGAAAAAAATAATCAGATGGGATAAGAACTAAATAAAATTCCAACAATAATTTATAACTTGTACATTTTTATATATAAAATTATGAATAATCAAATGCCAATATACCTTAGAGATGAACTTGTACCTAAACCTAAAAACCAACCTAATTTTTTTTATGAAATGCCTGAAAGTCTGTTGAATAAATTGATTTAAAAACAGTTGTCGCGCTTACTGTAAAATATGTTTTTTATAAACATTGCAATTTAATCTTGATCATGTTAGTTTATATATGAAAATTTAATACAGTCTTAATCAATTAATAGACAAATAAGGGATAACCAGACTGGTATATACTCTAAGTATCGCCCTGCTGAAAAACAACTATACAATAACGTAACTTTGCTTAAGCTTAACTTAAGGTGACCAGATCTGAATTGCGACAATTTATAACATTCCTTCCTCATCTACTTCGTTCCAGTACTACCTTAAGCCTCACAACATATTTTAATCGATGTTATACGAGTAGTTCCACGGACCTGGAACAGTTGGGAGAAGTGAGGACTTTTGTGCGGTATTCACATCAACCTTTAAAAGTAATTTCAAACAACACAACGTATTGATTTTGAATGGTGCTTCTTACAAAGTCGATACTAAGTTTATTCGTCACACTAATCTCAAATGCATTTAAGGGGATAATATTAATTAATTTACGCCCTTAAGAACTTTTACGTAATACAGAATTACATTTTTATTCCGGGCTACAAGGATGAGTTGCGCAATACAATGCAATCTGTATATTATGATTATAGAAAACAATAGAATAGAACAACTATGAAAGGAAATAAATTAGTCCTCATAATTCTAAAAATAAAATGAAAAGATAAAAATCATAAAAAGAACAGTAAATGACGAACATCAACACTAAAAACAACAATAAAAAGTAAAGTAAAATAACAATGTCAGTATTTTGTTACCATTTTTCCTAGTTGTTAAGCTCTACTCTTGTAAGGCACTGATTTCTGTTAAGGCAACACAAGACTAACAACGGGGGCTTGTTCCAGGTTCACATTTTAATTAATTCCGACGAATTCGTGACGATGATATGTATATTATATTTTAAAGTGATCCCTAGGGATGAAAGTTATTTATATTTTAGATTATTAAAAACAGTGCCTCACTTTAAAAATATATTATGTAAAACGGTTTGAAAATTTTATAAAATGTACAACTATTGAATTTGGGAGCCACCTTTGGGCTGGTGCCCCAAAATACTTGATAAACCTGCTTGAATCTGTGCAAAGGAGAGCGATCCGTCTGATTGACAATCCGTTGTTAACAGACCGATTGCCTTCTCTAAAGCATAGACGCAATGTAGACATGCTGTGTCTGTTTTACAGGTATTTAAATGGAGCCTGCTCCAAGGAGCTAGCAGCGTTGATTCCTGATGCACCGGTGCACGTGCGCGAAACTCGACGGAAACGAACTGAACACCCGTTCACGGTTGACGTTGGCTTCATGAGAACGGGCTTTTTTACGACTCGTTTTTGTGTAAGTCGGCTCGTATGTGGAACGAGCTACCGGCATCTGTTTTTCCTCCCTCCTATAATCCGAGCCTCTTCAAGGCCCGCATTAACAAATCCCTTCCTACAGCCCCTACCTTATTCCGCCTCACAACGCCGCCCAACCGGGTGGTGACATAGTTCCCCTGTCTGTACACTGCACAGGCAGGGACACTCTTGTGAGGTGTCACATAAAAAAAATAAAAAAAAAACATAAAAATAGCGGCAAGCACCATATTTTATTTTTCTATGTGATTTATTAGTAATATTTCAATTTTTGATACTGACAATTCGTAGTGGAATTCAGTTATTATAATATAATAAAATAGTGGAATAAAGTTTTAAAGCCTTTTTTTAATTATTAAAATATGTGAATTAAATGGAAATTATTGTATTATGATGATGATTAATTAACTTCCCGAGGGATTCCTCTAGAAACATGAGAGATTTTATATTAGGTCCTTCCAGGCCGCGCATCGAATTTTGTTTTTACACGACTTCATCACGTATGTCGTTAATATTCACACTTTATTCTAGAAATTTGCTAGGTAAAATTCAACTGTGGCCATGTCCTATACATCAGAACTGCGCGTCGCTTATTTTTGTGCATGGCTTCTTCACTTACGTCGATTCCGACTTTATTTTAGAGTATTGTCTCGTCTTAATTACCTTGGAATCTTTGATGAAGTTTTCACAACCTCCCCGGCTCAGCTGATTTCTGCCGCTAATTGTTACAAATTGGTGACATCTGGGAGGAATAACTGTCGCAGCTAATAATTCCTCAATTTGCCAAAGGACCGCATTTCAGAACCGCAGTTTCCTCGGATGAAGCTTAGAAAACAATTTTTTATTGGTGACTGAATATAGATAGAAAGTTCATTTTGAAAGTGCACTTTTTCATATACGTAATTTTTTTATTCCTACCTATGCTCTTTGCTTTCTGGGGTTGGTATGACAATTTTTATTCTTAACTTTGAACTTGTTGATTTTTAATACATTAAAATAGTATATTTAATTATTGTTGTTAAGTTTAATCTGCAGAACTCTGTTTTAATTCCAATATTTTCTTTAATGTATCCATTAATATTGTTATTAAATTTATTAAAAAACTTTATATTTATAAACAAGTCCCGCTGCGTAATGCATGTTTTTTTGTCTTCTGAATTCATTATTGGTGAATAATTATTACGTATATTTATTTATTTACACGATATATTTACATTATTTCGGTATAGGTACTTATCGTAAAAATCAAAATGCTTTTTGTATTACCTAAGCCCTTATGTAAATTGTCGAAAGTCGAAAGTTATTAACGGTTATTAATTACCCTTTAAAGTTTCCCCGCTTATTGTGTTGCTCAAATTTGACTAAAGGTCGTAGAAGTAAGGTGTTTCCGAAATAATGGATGATTCAAAGGTTTCTTTTTCCTTGCATTAATTATTACGCTGACTTATAAATTTATATTCAATAATAATTGTACTGGGCTTAAACAGATCTAAGAAAGGCAAGCGATTAATATTTTTGAATATTTTATTTTATCAACATTAGGTAGAGCTTCAGGACTATTAGAATTTGTATAATTTTCCAACTGCTCTAAAATATTGAGTTTACGACCTGAGCGATTTTTCTTTAGAAGAGTTTGGCAAATTTTAATTGTTTTTTTTTTCAAAATTGTTAATGCCACTATTTGTTTTAGTTTGTGCAGTTCATTTTTTTAGTTTTTAAGAGATAATATTATCTCTTAATAGTAAAAAATAAAGTTGCCATTCACGTCTGTCTGCTTGTGCAATTAGTTCTTCTAAACTACGCAATGGATTTTGATATGGTTTAAACTATCATTTAAACTAAGAAAAATAAATGTTTTAAAGAACTTACTAATACTATACTAGACAAAGTAATATTTATAAAATGAAGATACCGGGGTTTTGTTTCTAATGAGGTATCGTAATTGTTTAGAAAAACATTAATTTTAAAACCGTTCCAATGAATATGATATAGTTACTAGAATTCTAGATGTTTTTGATTTGATCTTTTTAAGTCCATACTAGACTAGTACAGCACTTCTTGTAAGCCCACACTAGTACAGCACTTTTTGTAAGCCCAAACTAGTACAGCACTTTTTGTAAGCCCACACTAATATAGCACTTTTTGTAAGCCCACACTGGTACATCACTTTTTTTAAATTGCACAATTATTTAGTCCTTCAATATTTTTTTACTCATCTATTTCCAAAAATTAGTCATCTATTTCCAAATTGAAATAAAATAACCTTACATATCACAATTACCCACAAACTTAAGGAATAGCCCCTCAGTAGTATCCGCACAATTAATCCAAGAGCTTCTGTCGCAAGCTGTTTGTAGGACCATAGATTGACATTGAGTCCATTTATAGATGATCCTAATGGGCACTCCAATTGGATAATTATTTGTCTCCGTTGTTTAAACTTATTTACCGTTTTCAAGATCATATTATTAACTATTTAACATAAATTGGTCACTGGGAAGGCTTGCTCAATAATTTTAACCAATAATTGTTCCTAATTGTTTAACGAGCACTTGTTGCGGGTAGGTAATTCCACATATTTTAAATGTAACACGGAGATAATGAGTGCGGCTTTTTTATCAAGATAATGTGACTGCATGATCATTTATCAATAAAATATTACTAATTCTGAAATATTTGAACACGTTTTAACGCAAGTAGGTATATGCATTTATTTTTATAATTTTATGTGAAACCGCACAAAAGTCTCAAAAAATCTCAACCGTGTGGAGCCAGTGAAACTATAGCATCCCCAATTGGTATATTGTCAGACTGAAGGTATTAGGGAGGGAAAGGGGATGGGGGATTGGTAGGTCGGTGGAGTACCTGGCTATTTAGATCTGTTTACCAAGCTAAAGGTATTTCAAACAACGTCTTTTCTGAAAGGTGGTCTTACACCAGGGCGATACTGATAGTATCTTCCACTCTGGAATAAATTGTGAAATAACACAAATTAAACAAATAAAATTTTCTTGCCCACACCGGAATTTAAACCCTGGACCTTCGGCTTGCAAGTTGACAGCCTTACTCCTCAACTGCGGAAGCCGCCACTTGTTCCCGTGTTCTGACTTCCTCATAACATATCCGTGCTTTACTAGTGGATGCCTCTGCCCGCCCACCGCGTGGTAGGCTGGATCGGAAGAGACTGGTTGAGGGAGACCCTTTGATCTCTCCAGCCGGACTCTCTGTCGACTTATCGCCTTGCACCGCAGTGGGAGGGATTGATTCATACGTCTGTCACTCTTGGACACATAGACTCCCAGATTCCTATCCAGTCCTTATCATACATTTTCCTTCCAAGAAAATCCTCTCCTCCCTTTCCTTAAAAAGATCTACAACAAAGCATGCCCAAAGATGTCTCCTGTGTGGGGTTAGTCTAAAAAAAAACAAATTTTAGTGAAGGCCCTAACTATATGAATTTTTTAAGATTTAATATGTTTTTTATTATTAAAAATTCTAATTTGGGTTATGTGTCTCTGTTTCAATAACTCCATATCAATGATTTTTTTTTGCTTTGAATTGCGTCAGACCTACCATAAAATATTTTTAAGCAAGTATTATTTTTATTGCTTTTTTCGAAATTGGAACTGATTTATCGAGAATTCAGTATTTTATCTCCATTGATGTATTTTATTTTTGTAGAGATACGAGGCTCAAAAAAAAGTTTCCACTTTTTTACCTCCAATTAGTACAATTTGACCTCCAATGCCCTGACGCTGAACGAGCGGAAACTACCGAATCCTTTCCCCGTGTGATAATAGTGGAAAACATAACCTTTTACTGAAATTACTATGTTTAGAGCGGCTATCCAAAGTGTTTAAGGCCCCGTAGTAAGCTTTCAAAAGATGATTTGAAAGGGAGATATGTAAATACGAATGTTAGAGGGAGCGCGTTAATATTATAAAACGATAACAATTAAGCGAAAATTGTAAAATATTTCATAAAACACGACTCGTTTGAAATAGAGCAAAAAATTCTCGATAAATTTTTTAGTTGCATTTAAAGATACACTCTGAATTTTTCTTGCCTATACACATTAAATTACAGAACAAAACGTGTTTTTAATTATTATCGGAGCTTACTTTTGCGTTTATTAAAGTTTCGGTGTAATAAATGTATAGATATTATTTTCCAAGGTAACATATATTTCTTTGGGAACTTACAATCTTAGAGTGAAAAGTAGCTTTAAAGAGAAATTTCAAAGTGTCATAAATCGGTAGAAATTGGGAATGCGCGGGCTTTAAAAAATAACCTCTAGTAAGAGAGGTAGGTTAAACTAAAATACTTTTTCATTAAGGCACAGTTTTATAAGATTTTCAAGTCTCATATATTATGTATTCTCTTTTAAATTCATTGGAACTTATTGTATTGATATGCAAAACTATTTCTCATCAGAAATTTCGGATTTCCAAATGCCTTCCTTTTCCCATTCGTTTATAATTGAATGTCTACTTTAAAGCCATTATTTTTCCAGAACATGCGACGTCGGAGGTAAATGTCTTCCATAAGTAATATGGGTAACCACCCAATTTTTCTAACTAAAAGGCTGGGGATAGGGACAGATAATGGAATAAATTGGGATAGAAACCGGTAAATACAATTTGTCCCTGAAAATGTCAATAGTCGGCATCTTGAAATGCCTCTAGGGCTAGGAAATTCCCCTAATATAAGCATAGGTCACACGGAGTCAAAGTAAACATATTTTTGGTAATTCCCGTAAGAAGGTTGGGTACCAAGTAAATTTGTAACTAACCACCGCCTTTTGAGAATTCATTAATATCCAATTTGTACTAAATATGTACCTTTGTAATTATGTGTCCACCGTCCTCTTAATCAGTGGTTCCTAGTGCTGTGACTTATTTGGTTAAAGCGTTATTACAGTAGGTACCTAATGGTACCTCATATTAAACATTTATTATGTTTGATTGTCGTACATTGCATTGATTTATACTTATCATTTAGGTTGTTTACTAATTAGTACTATTTAGTTGTATATAGTATTTTGTGCAAATGGATTGTAAAATAGATTACGTTTCAATATTAATTCACTTCAAATAAATAAAACCGTTAAATAGACTTTATCATATTAATTAAGTCAAATAAAATATAGTTATCTGGTACATATCTAGCGAAAAATCCCTGTAAAGTATCCATTAAAATCCCGTGACCTATGCGCTAACTAAAACTCATTAATATTTTTAAAAATCAACCCGTAAAAACACAGTTCTTTTACAAACTATTTTTAATTTTCGACTAGTTGCGCCATCTTCGGTTAGCTGCCAAATTCAAAATTTTATTATTTGACTGCTGCTGTGAACTTTTAAAGTGTCTTTTTAAACTAAAAAATATGGTTTTATAGAGGATTGAACCTTCCTCGACAGGACTGGAGTCAAGAACGCTAACAACTGAGCCAAAACCCAATTGTACTTGTCATTGGTACTAATTATTGTATTAACTTGTATAAATTTGTAACTATTGTCCTCTATGTAATTAAGTACTGTTTGTTTCTACAATAAAAAAAATTCCACGTGTGTATGCGTGATTGCCACCAATCATTGTCATCAACACCGAGTCCATCTTCCAAGTTACATATCGATCGGATGTCGGGGAGTGTTATAATTTCCACTTCTTAGATATCCCTTTATTCATATTTATTGGATTATTTTAAAACAAGTATTATGAAAACTACAACTGAAGGAAGCATTATATTGGAGTCACTTTTAAAAGTGTATCTTTATTTCAATTTTTAAATAATCATAAAGCATTTAAAATTATATTTTAATAACCGTCATAGTCATGTGCTATGTGATAAAGATAATTAATTAACATCCGAATTGTTATTATTATGATACTATTAAATGCGCCTATAGATGACTGGAATATTTTTAAGCTTTATGAGATATTTCGTTCAAAACTGAAATTATTATAGTTTTGAAAATTTCGACCAAACATAAAGGTTAATAATATGAAAGAGAAAACTTTTCTGAATAAATCATATTATCTGAAAGAAGTTATAGAGCTTTCAAGGTCAAGTGTGTCTCGCGGGGCATCTGGTGCTTCTTATGACCCCGCTGCTCCTCCTTGCCCCGCACCATACCCACAAAACACCACCCCACCACCCCACCCCCCCGTGGGCGATCCAGTCCCATCTCAGCGGAGACACAATGGGATCTTTGTTCTGATCAAATGTCATTCTTCATTGAACATTTTTACCCCCGGAAGATGAAGCGGGGTGTACTGAACAATGTTGCCTTTTGACATCAAACATAAAAAGGGAATCGATCCTTTTGTACTTTAGAGATGCGCTTTTGGCAATTTGAAGTCGATTTCCGATTTTTAAAAGGGAAAATTTAGTTAAAATGACTTTCGAAACGAGCATTTTAAAATTTTGCTGAGAAATGCAACTACCACTAAACCCACATTATTATTAACGTATAGGAGGAATAACGTGATGACTTCATGTACACATCCTACGAGTATTTTATTAAGCAAGTAGCCACAAAATCTGAAGTGACGATACCACGACTGTGAATAAAAGCATTTCTACCTGCACGTGGGATGACATGATAATTTCATATGCCTTGTTGGGACTTTGTTACGTAATCATGTAAAACAAGAAGTAAAAATTCTAATATATTTATGCAGTATTTAACTAAAATGTCGTCTTTTTGAAGAGACATGGGGCGTAACACTTCACTTTTTCGTAATGCATTGGCCTCGTCGAAAAATACAATGAAACTTTTAAGAGCGTACTGTCCCCATCGCAACCGTTGAGCGATTTTAGTTAAGTTTACTTATGCCCCTATTAAAGCATAATAAATTTTATTTGCCCTTTCTTGCAGTAGGGTGGCTATTATTATAGCGACCAACCGCAAGGTACACTTTTACGTATACCTGCTTAAAATACATTGTAAATGCACTGTAGTAGGTACTTGTGAGAACCAATGGAGTTAATACTTAGGTACCTAAACCTAACGTTATTTATTGCAACAGAAGCCATGAAAAACAAAAATAAAGGAGTAGCACACTTATTTTCACCGATTACGACTTCATTGAAGGAACTTTTATTTACATGTTTTATTTCGTAAGGAGTAATAACCGTGGAAACCTATTCACAAACGATTTATTTTTCAATTTATTCTCCTTTATTCATTATACATTTTGTATTTTTTTAATGTTGCGGACAATAATGAATTCACCTATTCCAAAAAAGCATTTTGTACATGACATTTTATTTAAGTTGCGGTGAATATTTATAATAGTTATAACAGTAAGTTACAAAACGACTTGTGCAAATCCATTAAAATGTGTGATTTTTTATATTTAAAACATGATTTTAGTACTGATGCAGATTAATATTACATTGCTTCACCCCTGATATGAATTCTGAATATCGATTATTTCGAGATAGAAGATGTCAAAATTTAAAATTTCCGGGATTTATCAAAATTATATTTTATTTCATTTTGCGAAGTTGGTATGGGTACCGCCGCCCCTGAAACCATTCATCGGATAACCAACACCTAGGTTTCTCCAAGCCGTTTAGTGACTTCCACGTTGAAGGGGTGAGGTTTGTCCAGGTCGTGCCTTCAGATATGTCTGCCCACCAACTATGTGGCGAGCCGGATTGGGATAGGCCGGTTAATGCTGGTGAAAAACCCTTTCACCTCTCCAGCTGGACTCAATGCCTTGCACCACAGTGGGAGGGATAGATTCGTATTTGTTACTCCTGGATGTACTGATCCTCAAATTATTACCCACCCCTCGTACCTTTTTTCTACCCAGAACTTTCTCTCTTCATTTCCTTATAAAAACCTCCACACGGAATCCCCGAAAATGACATAGGTCCGAGATAAATTATTTTCCTTAGGTTCCTCCTGTGTGGATCTAACAAAAATTTAAAAAAACACTTTGGAATGGTATGAGTTTAAGGCGCAGTCAATGCAGTAGAATAATTATTTCTTGAAGCCCAGGATCTCATAGGTATGCGCACAAAGACCTTATCAATGTTGTGTTGTCGTCGACCTCTGACATCGTACAGGATACCAGCAGATGAGAAAGGATAACTCTATTATGAAAAAACTCTGAAAACTGTTTGAATGGGATCTGACAGGGGTGTTCAAACTGGAATGAAATTACCGGCTGACAATTTTGCCGAAAATTTTTGTCTTCGTAGGTTATGACATCTCTAGAGACTGAAACCTACAAACCGAGTACGCAACTTACAACTATACAGAGTACTCTTTGGGAGATCACATCCATTTTTTGACACAAATATTACCCGGTGTTATTCCTTTGAATGGGAAATGTATTAAATATTGACAAAATTTTATATTTTCTCACAGTGATCATTTTATAAAGAATTAGTTGATCTGTATCCAGCATTGCTAAGGGACTTACAAATGGTTTTAGGTAGTGTTTTGAGGTTGTGAATTCTGGAGTACAATAACTGGGTGTAATTTTAAGATAGAAATAATATTATTGTATATTAATAAATATTTGTTTCACCTGATCATGCCATGTCTCCATCTGGCAACCTTGACCCCTTCAACCATTCATTTTCATGTCATACATTCTCATTACACCTTCGTTCATCACTTCCGTCTCATTTTACAATAGATAATTATTTTATTCATGTCTTCCTCGGGCATCCCTGACTTTTTTACCATTCACTTCATTTAGTGATGAAATCCATATTTTTACTGTTAAAAACTACATTATGTCGACAATTCGACTCCGCATCTCATTCATGCAGAGATAAAACGTTCAGTCTTTCACTTAAAAATATATTTTTCCTACCTACTATGTTTACCTAAAAGAAATAAAAAAATTACACACCAATTTATCTAAACTATTTGAGAAAGATATCAATGCACAGTTGGTAAAATTTCTTAAGAGACATAAACTGTTCTATAAAAAATAGTAAATAAATTCGGGTTTCAAAAAAACAAGAGTACCCAGAATACCAAATACCCGAATACCGCTGTTACTGATTTTATTGTTTAAAACCTCGATAAAAGCAAAAAAGGTATTTCAATCTTCTTAGACCTTTCTAATGCCTTTTATACAATATCCCACCGTAAATTAATAAATAAACATGAAATCGGTATTACGGCAACGAATGGACGCAAGCAACAAGTTAAATTAAATAACATACCTAGCAACCAGTGGTAAAATACGGTATACCAAAAGGAAGCATATTAGGACCAAATTTGTATTTTGTTGTGTATTAACGACTTATGGAACATTAATATTCAGAAGAAAATTGTTAGTTTTGCCGATGACACTGTCTTACAGGTTGAAGCTGACACTTAGCTAGCTGCTTACAAAAAACTGACACGAATATAAGCTTTGTAAAAAAGTGGTTGGATTGAAATATGCTCACACTGAACCCTGATAAAACTAAATATATCACATCAAGTATAAATAGTTATTACAGATCAACTCCATGTCGTTGCCTTTATTCGAATACACTCATATCTGAATTATATAAAAAGCTTTACATATATTTTTTGGGTTTGCCTCTCTCACTAGGAAATCTTGTGTCGAGACAGACTAGTTTACAAATATTTTATAATATTAAAATAAAGTACATTTTTCAATAAAGCAAAAATATTCGACAAAAATTTTCAGGTTGGTAGGTAGTGGTAACAATAATGAGATAGAGGATTGTATTTGGGTGAGGTGACTAATTATTGGACGACCTTTTTCGATGATCCATTGTTTCATCAGGATTTTGTATTTGTCAATATTATTCGATTGACTTGTTTTCCAGGTAGGTTATTGTATTTTTTAGACGCAATGTAATTGATTTTTTTATCGAATTTTGTGTTTGTTTTAGGTGTATGAGTCTTTGGTTTTGTGCCTCGTTTTTACAATATTTTGGGTATTTTCATAAAATGTATGTTTTCTATTTTTAAACAGATGAGTTAAGATAGTTTTTGTGTAAATTTTTCGAATACTAATAGGTAGGTACCTGGAATTTGTAGAATCTATCTGCAGTACTTGTTATTAAGGGACCTTTAAGAATAACTTTCATAATTAATTTAATTACGATGAATTCTGTCAGTGCCCCGACATTGAGGGCACTACTCACATGAAGTACCTCGTCGTCACCATTGATCCATACCTAAAATGGAATCTTTACACTCAAATAATTGCAAAGAAAATAAGAAAAAAAAACATGTACTTTTTCAGAAACATACGAAAAATTCTCGACTTAACAACACTTGACAATGATCTACTTTGCTGTCTGTCAATCTATCATTGAGTATGGAATCAAGCATGCAGAGGAGGAACTTCATCTGCACTATACTCAATCATAAAAGCACAGAAAACCACTCTCAAAATAATTGTAAGGCTACCTCTTATTACAGACTCGAACTTATTCTTTAATATTATGAATGTGTTCGAAGTTTGGCAAATATACGAAAAAAAATCCTCACGCACCTATATACAAACATACATAATTACTAGGAAAAAAATTAAATACTCGCTGTAGTCCAAACAATAACAAAGATTTACTCCAAATTCCTGTAATGCGTACTACTTTCGGTGAGAGAAATTTTAGGTACATTGCAATAAGATTGTTTGTAGAACAAATTTCAAAAGAACATTGTAATTTGGATCAAAAGTAATAATAGGGCCTTTACCGGTGTCCTCACCCAGATTCAAAATTATCGATATAATACAAATATTGAGCGATAATTTTAAAATAAAAGTGTAGGTATATTCATATTTGGGGATCAATGGTGAGGCACGAAATAAAAAGGCGTGTCGTGAAGTTCACTGTGTTTATTGGTGAGTCAGTGTAGCCGTAACGAGAGTTGATGCTGGAAAGAAGAATACACCGGATGCTGGCTGTGATGGCAGGTCAAGCGCGGGTCAGTGAGTCGACGCCGGGCGCTGGTGACCGGGACTCGATGAAGGTCAGGCACTGGCGAAGAACGTAGGTCTTCAGGCACTCCAGTGCTGACGAGACGGCCGAAGGTGCGGCGGACCTTGTAGGCGGTTGAACGGGAACGGCGTGACCAGTGAGGATGCTGCGTGTCCTCGTGATGGTCATGATGGCGTGGAAGAAGCGCTGGTCAGAGACACTGGAACCAGGGCGCTTGTAATCCGAGTAACGCTTGCCAGGAACGGCGATCTGGGCAAGGCGCTAAGATGATGTCCCGATGGAGCCCATGATAGTACGGGCGAAGCCGGGTATACGTCCTTCGTGCTAGTAAGAAGAGCGCGGGTGATCACTCGTTGATTTAACTGACGGCTGATAGATGACTGACTGACTCGCTGCGTCGGGCATATTTATACTACACGGCCGACGGCGGCAGTAGGTAGGTGGATGGCAACTAAATCCTAGGCACTCGCACAGACTGTATGTTTCAGGAACCTTCGATAGCGCGGCAATTATGCATAGGCGGCAGACTCGTTCCTTCTGGCGAGTTCTCGTATGTGTAAGACGGCTCGTGACGTATTGTCACCTGGTAGACAAGTAGGTGTTTGAAGTACGTAGGTTGTTCTGTTTACGTTGCGGTTTGGACTGCAGGTACATAATTCGGGAGTAGGTACTAAGTAGGTCGAGCGGTTTATTATTAATTATTTAATTTAGATTTTTCTCGACGCTACACATATGTATTCAAATTAACTTTAAAAATGACTGCCTCAACATAGGCTAGCCTAGTGAGGCACTGTATGAAAAAAACTTTTACTATTTGTTACATACTACCTATATTGTTTTTTATATTATTATTTTCTGTTGTTAATTCTATTTACAACCTAATTTACAAACAAAAGTATACTATAGACACCTTACATGAATTCTCAGTTATAGTTGCAAATTTCTTAAATAAAGATATATTATTTTTATATTGAATAATTTAACAGGTTCAAAATAAGCCGACGTACCATAGCTTCTAGCGCAGCTGACCGGCAATTCACATCGGTGGCATTTATGTATTTTTTCTCGAAAGATTTTTTCAATGTGTATGGATGTTTCAGGTGAAAAATTATTGTTTAAAATAATTTTACGCTTTTGAAGTGATTTTTCACGAAAACGGCGCAATATAAATTATCTAAATGTTATTAATTTTGTTTTACGCTATGCATAAAAACCGTGTCTTTTAAACATTAATTTACCATTAAATATAATTATTTTGTAGTATTTTTGCCTCAAATCCAAATTTAAGTATTGTGTGAAAGGGGCCGCACAGCTGTTCTTCGATATCACAATAATTTTAGTAGGTATGTTGAAAAGCCACTATTATAACATAAGCGCGATTCACGATTTCAAAAAGCCCTGTTATTATTTTTTTATGTTTCGTTATAAACATGTTAACACAAGGGTAGTATTTCGCGGCCCTGTTGGGCAGCGTCGTGATTTGTGACGCAGGTTTGCAAAGGGTTGATGTAAGAATATTGTGTAAATAGATAAGGTTAAAAACTAAAACATACTTTTTTTCCATTTTTCGAATGGTAACGCCAGATAATTTTTTAAAATTATATTATTATGGATTCATACTTCTACGCACGTACGTATCGATATCATCAATAACGGTAATTTTTTAGTAAATTCAAGGGTATAATACAGTTGTGGCAGAAGTTATGACCTGATTTTGAGGAGGTATAAAAAAAACTAATATGCTTTGAAACTTAAAAACTTTTTTATTATGATCTGTATATAATAGATTTTTTTTCAGAAATATACTACATCAGGGTATTCTTGCTGAACGCCGCCATCTTGCTGAAGTGGTATTTAAAGCGTAGTAAAACAAAAATATATACATATCATAATCAAAAATTTTTAAGTCTCTATGTTTATTAGTTTTGTTGTACCTCTTCAAAACCGGGTCATTACTTCTGCCCCAACCCGTATTACCCACCGCGCTCCCATTGTGGCGCTTTAGGATCAGTCGGTAAATCTGGTCGGCTAGGTTTGAAAGGACATTATTTGTGGTTCTACATGCTCTATGGACATGGAGGCTCGTCTGTATTATTGTATGAGGTTTCTAGGCTAAGCTGGTAAACATAACGTCAGTAAAGAGTTTTTTTTTGTGTAGAATCCTATTTTAAGGTTTATAAAGAATTTATAAACTACCTAATTATTACCTACAAGATAATATAATAAATATATCCCAAATTTCCTCTTTCACATCTCCCTCCCCTCCGCACTTTCATCAGCCTCAAAATGTTCCCCATAATTGTTATAATTTTTAGATTACTTGTATAGCGCCGCTTTTTTTTTAAAATAACCCAAGGGCGCTGTACATATATTATTTTTTTTTGCAATGATCTATCTTATTACCAACTACAAATTAGTTAAACTCGTTAGTCGATTCTTACAAAACTATAAGTACAAAGTATATTAATTATCAATGAACGTGATGCTGCGTTAGAATATATTTGTTGTTATTTATATTTTGTACAGGCAGATAATATACAGGACAATACATATCTGGGAGGTCACTTGAGATTAACACTGTTAAATATTTTTTAGAGAGAATTAAATACAGTTCACACACAGGGGAAATAATTTGAACTCATGTAATTGAAAATGCCATTATTAATTTCGGTATTTATTTTACTAAAATAAAATCGTTCGTGAAAAATTGGAGCACTAAATATGATGAAAGGAAATTAACCAAAGGGGTTCCACAATCATAAAATTTATTGTAAATCAAAAACAAATAATTAATATGGGTAAAATTGTTGGAAAAAAAAATGAATATGGGAAGATTTTGAAAAAGAGTAAATGCGAATTTTTGTGCAATTAAAGCACGAATTAGTCGAGTTGATTACGAGTCTTAACTGACTGGGCCATTTGGATTATAGCATCCCTAATGTGATTCGGAATTTTTCGCTTAGAAGTCAAATAAATAAGACTGTAAGCACCGGTTTTTTTTTACCGAAGACAACTCAAGTCCGTCAAAAGAAACCTTCCTACAGAGACAACAAAACTAAAAACAACTCTTTTTATGTCAGCCTTCCAAAATATCAAACTGACATACTTTAACCGGGGTCTCTAAATATTCTCACATTTTAAAACACCTTTGTGGCCAAAGTGCCCTGAAAGAATCCAGTACAAATTGTGCTGGATGGTGGTTAAATCCATCAACGAAATGGCCCCACCTTACATCTCTGAATTTTGCGTATCGAAAAATTCTAGTCTGAGGCAGTCAATTTTTAGATCTGCAACATCATCAGCTATAGGCAGACTGATGTAATATAAGCGCAAGCCAAATACTAAGTTTGGAAATCGCGTTTTCGGAGTATTTGGGCCGAATGCTTCGAATAAACTCCCTCCGGAACTATGATGCAGAACAAGCCCAATAGAATTTAGTTATAAACTAACTACTTACCTTGTTAGGCTTTCATACCTTTAAATTAAATATGGCTGTCTGGTATAAGCATTCTTGTATTGCCTATAATACATCCGAATCACAGTTTTATTGGATTTACACTATCCGACGCCTTGCTCCGCAATCTGTCTTATACCAAGGGACGATTCACATTTAGAAAGATAATTTTTAATCAAATCTGTGTACTAGGTTTTGTAGGTATGACTTATCTCTTTTTTTACATTTTTATATGTGCAGTTGTTATTGGGTTAAATTTAGGTAGAAAAATAAAATATTCAGAAACAAGTGCAAATAATTTGAAGGGACCTTGCTTTATTTTTGTTATTTACCACGAGTTCTTAACGTCTAATAAAAGTAAATATTATTTCTACAAGTGGAAATAATCGCTAACATATCATTTTAGCTTTTTATTGATACTTTATAAAATGAATGCATGTTAAATATCGTTAAACCAACAAAATAAATCAAAGCCTGTTTATAAATTTAATAATAATCCCGCTTCTGAAAACATTGCGTGGATTACCGTTTATTAAAATATACGACGTGTAGCGTGGCGCTAAGCAAACAGCGTGAGAATTATCGTACAAAAACATCCATTGATATTATTCCCATAAAATGTTGCGTAAATTGCCTCCCTTACTATGGGAGGCAACTCGATATGATCTTGAACTTTGTGCGGGTAGTTTCGCAGGCCTATTGGGGTTGGGGTTGTTCGATAGCCTATAGCCTCCTACTCCAGCAAACACATTTGCCACCAATACCAACTTCTCAAAGGTTTGTTAACCTTACTTTAGATTATATCAGAGATGTGTCACCGTGGGTTGTTTCAGGCACATCCGACTGTTTATCTTGTTCATTTTCTCCTCACAAAATGTTTCAATAACGAAAGGAAAATATAAAGAAAATGGAAAACTTTTTATACAAAAGGAATCGCTCCCTTTGTTCGTTTACATCCACTGTTTTGTTGTTAGTTATTGTATGCTGTCAGCTATTTTTAATGAACGAAAATTGAATACAAGGTGTTTTACGCATGTTACCATCATAATAATAAAATAAAATAATAGTAAACACCCTCTAAGAGAATAGAGTTTTCAATCCGGAAGTTTTTTTTTAAATTCATTTAACTACAATCAATTATTTTTATGTTAACTACGTAGAGTAAGCCTTGAGGGAAATGACTTAAATCAGGACCTTTGGGGATGCTGGATGGATCATATTTGGAATTAGACTAATACACATAGTGTGTGTGAGTCTCTCTGTACTACACTTACATTAAGGTTACGGGCGTCAATTGCATAATCCGTCTTCGAAAAACACTTTCAAATCCCGGATGCATTTTTTTTGTAGTCTGAATTGACGATAATTTTTCTTTTAAAAAATTATTATCAAAAATATTCAGCCCTGGAAGAATGTAATCTGATATGACCTTTAAAAGAAGGATTAATTGACACCGCAAAAATATTTATACTATTATTATATAGTAGGTAAGTATTTAATTTTTGGATAACTAAGCGAAATCAAAAACTTACGCTTAAAGAATACGTTTACACCATTCTACAACAATAACATTTATTTAAGAAATATAATGCTTGGGAAACGATTCTTTATGAAGAAATAATTTCAGGGAACAAATCTAATGAAACAGTAATATTTGGAGTTCAAACGACGTCTTCAAAGTTATGATATGAATAAGTTGGAATTCCAACACATTTTCATGGATGAATTTCTCCAGTCATTAAGTACTAATAAAGTACATCTTTAATATTTGAGAAATATTCACGTATCAAACTCCCGTCAAAACGAATTGGATCATTATTTTAAAATGAAACTTATTCGAATATCAGTCTCTTTCATTATTTTTAATAGGCATTCTTCCAATAAACTGATTTCACAAGGAGAACTTTTTTATCAAATGAGAAAACTTTTTAGACTTCTCTGTAACTTTAAATTAATTTCTTTCAAAATACAGAGTTTCAATATTCTTCTGTATTACTCAAATCAAATCATTACCTACTTCGTTTCGAAATAAACGAGGCATCTGAAACTCATTAAAATTAAAAATTTCAACAAGGTTCAAATAATGACTGTCATAATATTAGTGGACTACGCTGTGTTATTGTTGACTTACTGTGAATATGGTATATCATTCCGTTTTTCTTTACTGTTAAATTTTTAATTACAAGTTTTTTACATGAATATTTTCCATTAAATAGTTTCAAAATTTAAAATACAGTTAAAAAATTTTAAAAACATGTTTATAGCACTTTTTTCATGATGATCATTATTTTAGTTGCCAATCACAAAATGACCATGTTGTGGTTATTTTACCCTTCATAGAAAAAATATAGTCTTTCGACATTGATAATGCCTTTGTACTGTTTTGAAACCATCAAACAACTCCAGCGATAATTTTGGTATTCTTGAACAAATGTATGTTGACCTTAAATTTTTTTTAAAATATTACTTTCGGATTTAAAAGTACGCTTATAAGATATAAAAAAAATAAGCAATTATTATCATTTTATAATACCCACACAAAGAAGAGTTGATTTTTTGGTCAATAGTGGTAATTCAACGCTAACCGGGCGACTGCTCTAAAGTTACAAGAACCTACAAACCCGCCAACAATATCTATGATTTTCAACATATTTTTTCACTTCTGATTGTACTTAGGTGAATACCTCGCTACATTGTGATAGAGGTGATTTTGATGGTAGCTAAAATTTTGAGTGTAAAATTAACAATTAACAATTAAAAATACAATGCGTATAAAATGATCAATAGCACATCTTTAAATCGCAAAAAAATTATGTTTATGTTATGTTAATTTATGTGAATTAATATTAATACTAACCTAAATTTTCTAGATACTTTCCTAGATTAACAAAACCGCACGTTTCTTTCGCCACTAACGCCTCAAAGATGTTAGTAAACTCTTACGATGTATCACAACTCGACTATTGCACTGGCATTTATGCAAGTCTCCTTAAAATATTCACTGACAGACTTCATTCAGTTTTTAATGCTGCAACAAGGCTGATAACCGGTGTTTCCAAATATTCCCACATCTCACAACATCTGCGGAACCTTCATTGGCTTAAGTACTTTGAGAGAATCCTATTCAAACTCTGCTGGATGGTTTCCAAAGCCATACATGACACGTTCCTTATTTGCTTTGGTGAATCGATATTTTGATTTAAAATATGCCTCTGGTGTTGCCAATGGGAATAACTGCTTTTATACATTTTCATTGTGCGACCGATAGATATTTGTAAAATCAACCAGATTGTTAAAAAAGTTCACGATCTCCATCTTAATACGACAGTAATACGTCCCTAACCCTGGGGGTCGGTTGGTATAAAAATCTGTCAGCCACTAATACTGCGGCATTACGGCCGGTTTACGCAGTTCGCATGCGAGTGATTATGAGTAACGTTTTTTTACTAACCTGTTCTTATCCCTCCATATTATTTATTATGAGTAAGACGGACGACGTTTTTACTATACCATTACTAACCAAGCTATGCAAAGACGTGGTCATTTATGTCCTTGCATTATTACAACCAACAACACTGAAACACGTTAAAGAATCTTATTGGTTGAAGTGTAGTAAAATCTTATTACAATAGCTTTACATTAACTTCTAAAATTTTTGGTAAAACAATTAATAAAGTACTTTTGGGAGGTATTTAGGTACCTTGCCGTGTCACCGTCAGTTTTACAAAAACGCTTCGCACGCAACACGGTATCCGATGTAAATAATACCCATTTACTGGAGGATCGTAAGAGTTCACTTGTAGGGTTAAGGGTCAACTTACACAGGGGTACAAAGCCACCAGCTACTAGCTACCAGCTACCTGCTACCTTCCCTTCCTACTCGACAACACGGCTTTTGTAGGACTTCTTAACGAAATAACATTAAATAAAGACACCGGATAGCTCTCCTAGCGGCGAGAAACCCCATTATAACCCTAGAAACGATCTCTTAACAGAGTTCCAATAAAATCCCCCGTAATAACGGAGATGAATTTTAATTGAAAATTTAATAAATTATACCAAGAAATATTGTGTTGTTTTAAGTGGGTAAATAATTAATTAAATAGTTTTAATGGAATATTCGATTAGCCAAATAAAAAAAAAATCCAACTCATGATCAATTATTTAATTGGGTACTTGAATAAGCTTTATTTAGCTCACTCAATTTAGGAGGTGGGTATTCGTTATGAGCATTTATTGGATACCAATTCCTCTGCCATAGGTCACATGAAGTGGTTCGCTACGTTTGGTGACTTGGAAAGGGTTTCCGGGTTCGGTTCAATGCGAGGTTTATCAAGATCTTGGTGGTGGTTGCGTCTGCCCACCAGCTGATTCGCAGGCCAGATCAGGAGAGGCCGATTAAGGGAGGCCCTTTGATCTCTCCAGCCGGACTTTTTCGACCCAACACCTTATACCGCAGTGAGAGCAATGGATTCATATGTCACTCCAAGATACACTGATTCCACAGATTTCTATCCACTCTTCACACCTCTTTCATTCTCAGAACCTCTTCTTCTTCCCTTAATTAAAAATACCTTCTACTACACACAACATCCCTAAAGCTTACATACATCCTGATGGAAATTAGTTTCTACAAGGCCACCTGTTTGGAGTTAATGTAAAAAATTGAAAAAAAAACTTGGTTATATTATAATAAACTTATAGAGTTATAAATAACACCAGTAAAAATACTTTTCACATAGAGGATATCAAAAAATCACCAAATAAAACTTTGTAAAAAAAAATATATATTGTACAATAATGACTATGGCGGTAAAGCTGAATAAGTAGAGTATTATTTTACCAGAATATTAAAGGTAATTTACGCAGTAAATTTGTTTGCTGATTCTTCATCGACCTTGAACGATTTTTTTAATTTCGTGCGCATTAACTATGTAACAATTTCTTCAGTTAGTCGGATGTGTCCAAACCGGTAACAAGCAAATAAAATTCAAGTAACATATGTACACGTGAAATAAAAGTCTTCAAAACAAAAATACCTTAAACGACATTAAAACATTTTCGGACCACGGGATTTGGTGGCAACAATTAACAAAATTGATTTTTAAATACTAACTAATGATATGTAAAGGTTTGTTTTTTTTTTATGTAAGAGAAAAAAAAGTTACGGGTTTAAGAATTATACTATAGCGGCTTGCTTTAAATGTGATACCGATTGCAGCGTGGTTGAAGGCAGCTTGAGGCCGCAACTAATCTCAGCTTGAAATGCAACAATTAATCATTTTGTCAGTTCTAGAATCGCCTTGTTCATTTTGTCTCCAAGAGAGGAGCCCGTTATAGTGCAGGATCGGTTTTCGATTCCTCTACGACTACGAGTTAAATTTTATGATGACGAAAATGAGTGGAACCATAGGTCACCAGCCAAAAGGATTCCCACCATAAATATACCACTCACATGCCCACTGCTCTGGGCACTATGGGATTTGAACTCCTCAGGTTTTGTGATCCGATCGCAGGCTTGGCAACAGATGTGTCCCAAAAACTTCCAGAGTTGGCAATCTAAGCAATGCATTATGGGTAATGCGTTAGTACTGGAGGTGCCATGCACCAAAACCATGGATATAAAATAAGTAGAATTATCCACATACACATCGTTACAAATCCTTCTTGTAGCAGACAATAAAATAGATAAATTAAAACAAAAACATAATATCGTGTTACTGATACACAATATTATGAAATTTAATCAATATTGTTTCTTAGCTTCATAAACAACACCTACTTTATTTCCAAGCGAACACAATTTATTATTCTTATAATACTTTCTGTGTGGGCAAATAGGAAACGATACTAATTATATAATATTAAATGAAATTAAAGGTCAATTTCCTTCAAAATGTAATTATTGCTAAATATTTTGGTATTGGTTTATTATTATTAATAATCTTTATTATGATGTACAATGCAGAGCCATTAATTTTGACATATTGCCTGTCCTGTTACACGTAATTCACGTTTTCACAATTTTAACAAAATGTCCGTCTTAATAAAATTAATAACTACAATAAATTCTCACTCTCATTCAAAACTCACAAGAATATTTTGACATTTATATCTCAAATAAGAATCTGGATACAAAACGTAGGGAGATCAAAACTAGATAATATACTGACACCAAATACAGACTGAAACCGAAACCATTCAACTGTACAAAAAACACATTGTAATATATATATATATATATAATTATTTTAAAAAAACACTATTTGATATATTTATAATTACTTTATGTTATCCATACTACTAAATTTTAATCAAATGTAAATGAAATCCCCAGCACGGGAAATCCCAGTAAGGATATAATAAAACTTATTATGATGATTATTACAAATTCCTTAAAAAAAAAACACGACGATGAAAAAAGGCAATTATTTTATAATTTACTCACACAAAATATTAATCTATTACAATATTCCAGCTAGGAATCACAATAATAAAGGCTTGTAGGTTTTCTTACCGGGGTATATTTTCCTGTAAAAGGTCTCTTAATAAAATTTTATTTTTAGTCTTCCCAGTATTAATAATAAGCAAACCTTTGAAAGGACTTCTTTTATGCATATGAGAAAAGTGACACACGTGCGTTTTACAGAGGCTTTGATTATTTTTGGTTATTTTTTACATTTTAGCGGTAAACAACATTTTCTATGAAATACGTAAGCAAGAACCTTTCGATAAAGCTTGCTTTGATGGGTATAAGTACCAATATTTCAAAAGATATTAATTTCCTCTATTGTTGTATATAATTCAAAACTTCTTTCGAGTCGAATGTCGCGCACTGCGAGACAATCATATTTTGTCAAAGTTTCGTGTAGATGTTGCACATCTGGCACTCCGCGATACAGCGTCAGCATGATAACTAACTTTCCCGAACAATCGGGATTTAATTAAAAACATATTTATATTACTGCACTTGATTGGACTTGGGTTTGACTGCTTAGAGCCGATGGGACTATGTTATTGAAGGTTGGAAAGTAGGTAACTGTCTAACCAGATCTTGTTACTAAATAAATTTTAATATATTTTAGGAAACTTTTAATTTTTAATGATTCATTAAAATTTTTACTTACCCTTGACGTTGTTTGATCTCTCGACCTTTAATTTCAAAGGCGAGGAGGTTAACACTTTTACCACCAAAGGAAGATTAAAAATGAAATTATTTTTTGTGTTTCTTCAACAATATCAGACTCGACTGTACATAACAATAAAACACCAAAGATGTCAATAAAGGTGAGTTGTACATTCAAAAATTATCTAAGCAGGTACACTACGTTGCTCATACAAACTCCACAAAATCCACAATTTAAAAGAAATGGAACAACTTAAAACCACCTCAATTGAGGCCAGAAAACTAAATCAAGTCGACCTGCTATTTGTATGAGATCCTCGTTTATAATTATATTTTACGCCATTATTAACTTCATTAAAACCGTTTTACATGTAGGCGGATCTTATATAAATAGCAGGCCAACTTTATTCAGTGTTCTGGAGTGGGTTGAGGTGGTTTTGAAACAGATCTGACTAGGCCTTCAAAATGAAGATTGACAAAATAAATATGAAATGTCGAAGCGAATTGAATTATAGTCACGTATTATTTATTCCGTTTAAAATAGCGCGCCAACAAAGAGTCAGCAAATAAACCATTTAACATACACAGTACACACGTTCCCGGGATATCCGTAACAGAACGCCCGTCTGATCCGTAGTAAAAGGAAGCCATTTTCGACGTAAATAATTGACAACATCACACGTATCAATATCCCAGCCTTCGGGTGTAGGCGTAAGCATCCCTGTATTATACAAGTATACCTAAACTTGATGTATTTCGACGTGCAGTCTCCCAATCAATTCTAGAATTTTAATAACATATAATTAAAAACACCACCAAACACAGATTTTAGATGCAAATAAAGTTAATACATCCCCCACTTTTACCCGCCTCACAACGTTGCCCAACTAGGCGACGGCATAACTCTGCTGCTTTACACTGTACAGAGAGGGGCACTCTTGTGAGGTATCACATAAAAATATACCTCAAACCTTCTTGATTACTGTCATTAAAGCCTTTTTAGCACCGCCCTATATTTTGTCCACAATTTCTTGAGGACAGTTTACGAGTATATCAGTGTAAACTTACTTGCGAAAAGATATCATAATTTTTCTCGGAAAATTAAGAGAAAAATTACCTTTTATTATTTGAATAATTTGAGACTTAGATAAAACAATATTTTGACTCTACTAATATTGTGTTAGGTACCTATGTACCTTATGTATTTAGCATTCAATGTTTTTGTTTCATAGAATCAGCTGTAATACAAAAAACTGACGTAATAACAGACCTTGAATTCCAACATTGAAATTTGATTAATTGTTGAATTTTGTGAAACGACCCGTCATAGGTGATCAAGATTATTAATTTTTCTTGACTTAAACACCTTGCTTCATTTGCATTCATACATCGTATCGAACACAATCTTTGTTATTATGAATCTTAACATGGTATTTGCTTTACTTTGTCTCGACCCCGGGTGTTCCCAACCTCTTCTATCATTCAATTTTGCGTTCAATGTTATTATTGTACTCATTTCATTCGCTCTGCATGCCCAATCTATCTGTGCATCTCTAATTAATAAACCGAGAAATATATTTGCTGATTTATTTAAGCTATAAAATTATTGGTAGGTATATTTTCAATAATGCATTCGAAATTTACTAAAAGTATTTACGATATATCAAAAAATCTATTAATTCGTTCGTTAAAGGCCTGCAATCCCGTTTTTAACTGGATTATCTTTAATTTTAAGAGATTCTTAATAAATTAGCAATAGTGTTCATGGAGAAAAATAAGTATTGCTGATTTAATAAAATCCTCTTAAAAACGTGATGGCAAGCTATTTCCTAATAAAATATTAGTACATTCAGAATATATCAGAACAGTTGTCCATGCAGCTGCGGTTATACTGATACATATAATGACGAATTGCGTAAATATTAGAACTTTTATGAACACGTGTTCAGACATCGTCATAACACATTCGTGTTTTACTGATAGTTTATGAGGGGAAATCTGTCAATTCATTTGCCAAAAGCCTGCAGTCCCATTTTTAACACTATTACAAATACTTTGATCAGATTTAATAAATTAGCATTATTTACATCAGTTTTCTCGGTTTGTTTAAATCAGCTTTTTAATAAACCAAACGATATTTTAGAACGTCGCGTCGTTTATCATAGTTTGAAAACTTGTATACGAGTACACAGTTAGTAAATTGGGCACTTCAATTAATGTACATTGATTACTAATATTCTAAAACAGCTTGATACTAATTCAATCCGCTGCGCCGATCCATTAACCAAACTTTTCTCGTGGTGGTGACGTCACTGCGCGATAAAACTGAACTTTGACCTTCCTCTAAATTTAACGCGTCGCTAAAGTTTACTGCCATATTTCGTACATTGTATGAAATATTCATTGTCGTGTCACGGCGGCAAAAGACTTTGAACTTTTGCCGGTGACTCCTTGAGAAATCAGCACTTTTGTTAAGATTAATTTGGGGATAAAAGCTAGTCTGTTGGTGAACTCGAAGGCCTTTGATTAAATTAATAACACGAGAAATATGGAAAATTAAATGCACACTTTTTAGTTTTAAGAAAGATGTTCCTATTTATATGGAATTTTATCCATATTACTTGGTCGTTGACGATGGCCGAAAGCTCTTTACTATCGAAATTTAATCGATTAATTTAATATTTAATGAATATTTATCGAAATCGCAAATACAATTTGGGAGTCGGGTTTGAGTACCGCTGCCCCGGAAAATTTTTATTCGATAACCAACCAATAAGTCACCCCAAACGCTACATTTGATGATTAAGCATGTGTGTCCAGATTCATCGGGTGAGGTGTGTTCAGGATGCGCCTGCCCACCAGCTCTAAAACGTGCCAGATCGGGAGAGGCTGGTTTAGAGAGACCGTTTGACTTCTCCAACTGGTCTTTCGACCCAGCGCCGCAGTGGGAGGGATATATTCATGTATGTCACTCCTTGCCACAATAATCCCTAGATTCCTACCCAACAATCATATCCTTTATCTTAACAGAACTTCCTCTCCTTCCTTTTCTTAAAAAAAGACCCTTCATACAGTATCCCAAAATACGACTGTGTGGGGTTAATGTAAAAAAGGAAATATATATAAACTGTCTTTGTTACTATTTAAAAGTACACAATGTCTTCGTTGGGATAACATTATCACAGTAACAACACGACAAAATACAATATTCTACAGCAGCACACATAAGCGTAACTACATTGCCCACTCTCCGATACAACGACTTCACACCATGGGAAATCATTACTTGGGTGATGTTGACATATTCAATACCAACTTGGCAAGTTTTGTGGATCATTTAAAACATTTATTTCAACAATACTCCTAAACACATCATGTAAACCAACAAATAGCTGTAATTTTCTGTTTTTTTTCTTGTGTTTGTATGACTTGTTGCATAGCTTTTATCAAATGTAATTTTATTCTTATTTTTTATGTTTCAAAGTATTTGTCAAATTAAAATTATACTACCAACCATGTAAAAGCCCTCTGGGCGTTAAATAAATAAATAAATAACTATAAATGAGATCCGACAAAACCCTCAAACTGTGAGTTACAGCTTCATGAAATTTGAACAACTTTCTCAGTATGGAATTTCCAGGACAACGTTACTATTTTTAACCAGAAATGTTGTTTCCATCATGAGCTTATTATTGAACTTTCAACTTCATATCCATCCTTAAAAAACTTGAGAGTATTCTGTACTTTTCTACAGTTCAATATTATAAATGAAAAGTCGAAAGAAAACATACAGGAACCTACATATATTATAAAAATGTTTTATTACTTCAATTTATAAAAATAGTTAAAATTACTAAACGGTTTCATCAAAATTACTAAGGAATAAAATAACATTGTTACAAGTTTAAAATGTTTTAATTACAACGAGGTTTTTGTCGTTTGGTTGCAATGAACTGAAAACAAACTCATAATTAAATCACTAAATGAAATTCAAGTATGACATAACATATACAAGTCTGGCTATAAAGATGAAAGCATTTTTAAAAACAATCAGTAAAATACCTTTATTTGCGGCACCTTATTATTTTTAACTGCAGATTGTTTTCTTTATACATTGTTAACATTGCACTGGTTTCATAGCACAATGGTGGTTTAGTCGTTTAGGGTAAATGAAGCAATATTTAAAGTTTACGCATTCAAATAAGTTTTAGTTTGGGGCGAGGTACCAACGTGCACCCACGACAGTGAAATGTATTCCATTAAATACCACGAAATAAACATTTATCAAGTCGCAAGAAAGTGAAAATGGTGGCAGTCTATCGTATAAAGGAACTTCATTTTATTTTAATATGAATAACCATATATATTTTTACAATCTTATTATTTTTTTTAAGTAAAGAGTCCCAACTGCTTCCAACCGTATGGAGCCGGTGAGACTATTGCATCCCCAATTGAGGTATGTTGCGAGGCTGAAGGTAGTGGAAGGTGGAAGGAGATGGTGAATAGGGAAAGTTGGGGATGTACCTTGCTATTCAGATCTGGTCGCCAAACACGGCTAAAGCCATTTCTAGCAATTTTTCAATTCTTTTTGGTGGCGTTACACCAGAGTGATACTGTGAGTAATATTCCACTTTGGAATGTGCCATAAACATACTACATTTAAATTATTTAAATTTGTAATTGAAAAATTCAACAAATTGTATTTACTTGTGCACATCGGGATTTGAATCCACGATCTACGGATTAGTAATCGAGATCCTTACACCTCGATGACAGAGGCCGTGAAAGTGTGTACATTTGATTAATTTTCTTATATAAATCGCTTGTCATAGAACATTTGATAATTGGAACATATATTAATGTGAATTAATATTTCGTGTTTTGGATTGAGGCGAATTTCATATGATTTTAGAATGTCGACGCAATTCAAACGCGTTTATTTTCCGCTTTCAAGTATTTTTCTTGTTTTAAAAGTTTTGACTCTGAAAATACAAGGAAAAAATTAAAAAAAAAAAAATCTGAAAAATTTGGAAAATGTTTAAAAATTTGACTACACGTCACTGGAAAACACACAAAAACTAAAACTGCTGTTTTTATCAGCGAATGTTTGAATTCGGTGAAAAACATCGACTAACAAATCGAGAATTTGTTTCGAATAATCAGTAATCGGTTTTATATTTTTGCAACATCTATTTCAGAGTGATGATGATAAAACTATTAAATTTGTTTGTCATTATGACAAGTCAGGAACATATAAATTCGTCCATATTTAATATCGGATTATTATACCTTTTAAAATTTTACGAATTTTAAATTTACCTTAGAAGACGAAAATTAAATTATTCGGCAAGTATTATCAAATAAAAATCACTCACAATAAAACAGCAACTTTAATAGAAAGATGCTGCAATGTGGAAAGTTTAGAATTATAAGGTGGGTGAGTGGGTGCGTTTTACTCATAATAGATAATACGGAAGGATATGACCACGTTAGTAGAAAACGTTACACATAATTGTACTGCGTATACCGGCCGCATGTTTAAACTGATGTTTAAACTGCCCGACCCCCAGGATTAGGGACGTATTACTATAATACTAAGACGGAGGTCGCGGTATCAGTCGCTCGATAAAAATGTAAAAAAGCAGTAATACCCATTGGCAGCACTGTCAGAGGAATATTATAAATCTAAATATCGATTTACCAAAGCAAATTCAAAACAGACCGGGTCAATAACATAGCCAAGTTAGCAACTAAACGAGAAATGCAAAAATGACCATGTTTTTGAGAATTGGAACAAGTAGTAAATAATGCAAATAATGCATGAATATTATTATTATGAGTAAATATTTTCACCTGAGCAGTATACGGCCCTTCTCACCGTATAGCTATACCAGTTTATACATATATGTTCATGTACAGGACCATGTAATTTAAGATTAATTTTTTGAGTATATAATATATACTTATTAGTACTAGAATTTCCTGTATTTTTTATTTTTTCGGTATTTATTATTCGGTATTTTAGATGAAACGATCACATAATAAATTAATGTATTATACTACCCGGTTCATTCAAACATTCAAATTAAAGTAATAAGAAAATAAAATAATAATAATATTTTTATTCCCAGCTGCATGAATGGGTTTTGCGTTTCAGTTTATTCGTATTGGCAGCATAGCAACAATACCATATTTAAAAAAAATAATATTGAGTAAAGAAAAAAATGAATCAACGTAATACACGTAATTTTTTTTTTTTTTTTTTTTTTTTTTTTTTATAAATTTAATTTAGATTAAATTTGATAATATTATTATTAAGTTCTGCAAGTGTTTTAGTTTTTTATTATTGTGACAGCTGTTTCGGCTTACAAGGCCATTTTCAAACTGTGGTTAGTCCACATTGAGACGACGTTTTTATACTATTTCAAATTTAAATTTTGAAGGTGCATACATTGATTTATTACTGGTTACACCGATGACATGATCTATTGTTGGTTAAACCAATCTATGTTTTCCCCTCAGTAAATGGTAAAATAATTAAGAACCCATTACCATTTACTGAGGGGAAAACATAGATTGGTTTAACCAACAATAGATCATGTCATCGGTGTAACCAGTAATAAATCAATGTATGCACCTTCAAAATTTAAATTTGAAATAGTATAAAAACGTCGTCTCAATGTGGACTAACCACAGTTTGAAAATGGCCTTGTAAGCCGAAACAGCTGTCACAATAATAAAAAACTAAAACACTTGCAGAACTTAATAATAATATTATCAAATTTAATCTAAATTAAATTTATAAAAAAATTAAATGGAGTTCTACGAATTAAACACAAAAACAATAAATAATACACGTAAGTTCAACAAATACAAAGAAGACATAAGAAAAAAATATATTTGTACCTGCCAAGAGTAAAAAGCAAAAAAACATTAAAAAAACTTATTTAAAATTTCTGATTCATGATTAAATGAAAATATCAACGCATTTGATGTTAATTTCCAAGTCAATGTATCCTTTGCACTACGGAAATAATAAAATAGTTTGTTTTAGACGAATAAATAAATAACAACTCAGGAAGTATCGTATAACGATTTAGTACTTGGAGCGGTATTAGCTTAGTTAAGTCAGGTGCATCTATTAAGCCATTAACTAATTTTCATAAAAGCACCAAATCGCCCATGGGTCTTCTGGGAGATAAATCGGTTAAATCAAGTTATTTCATTAAATTAACATAATTATTTGGTTAATGGGTTTGGATAGTTTGAAATTAAAGAACCTTAAAAAAATTGTTAAACTCTCTCATTATGTACATAATGTGACCCACACTAAGATAAACATATCTACATGGTGTTCAGGGGTAAAGTGTGCTTACTTTCGTGGGTGATTATATATGAAAGTACCAGTAAAAAAGATTCACAACTTTTTTCGAAATTACAACGCTTTAAGGTAAAAATATTTTTGTACGGGAAAAAATATTTTTACTTCTACCATCACGTAGAATCACCTCCCAAAGTTATCGCACTTTACCCCGGACATCATGTATATACATATGCCACACGAGTTTAAAACCACGATGACCTAATGGTTTATCATTTCATACTGAAATGCCACAAAACAGACAATGAAGTTATAATTTTGTATGTTCGAGTATATCATACCAGCCTTGATATTATATTTAATACGTGTTTAAAGTACGTTAAAGTACGCAGTGCAAAAAGTATTCCCGGAATAGATTTTTTTTTCATACGACGCTTAGTCATATTTTTTTTATGGCGTTTTTAACGAACGCTCTTTAGAATGGCAGTCGTAAGATTTTAGTAGTAAAATGTCAAGTAAATCTCAAGGAAGATTGTTTCGTGCGTCACAGGAAACTTTTTTATGTATGTTTGTATTTTAATGAGGCAAAAACGCAGATCCTTATTTAAAAGGAAAGTTAATAATTGGAATTATATAACTTTTTTATTAATTAATTTTTATTAAGTAATTTTTCTCACAATTAATTTTTTGATTCGTTTTTGTTTATACTTGAATTCTAAATCTATAACAATTTTTCAATAAATTGATTTTAAGAAATAATACAAAATAATATTTTTTTTAGAAATAATACAAAAAAAGTATCTGCCGTAATTTTTTTCTTTTATGAAATAAATTCACAGCTTTTCAGACATTATGAACTACACGCCAGTGCCACTATGTTAATCACCTGCCAAACCACGTGTTTAATTTTTTTAGTAAGCAATAATTGTTGAATGAAAAATACTAGTACATATTGAATAATTTGACTGGTTTTTATTTAGCCGACGTAGCGCAATCGGTAGAGCACCTGACCGGTGATCAAAAGAAAAGCGCGGGTTCAATTCCCGTCGGCGGTATGCACTTTTTCTCAGAAGATTTTTTCAATTTATTAAAGACGCTTTAAAATAATACGTTATCTTTTGTACTATGCATAAAAAACCATGTCTCATTAGTTTATCAAAAAAATATTATATATGCTATTTAAATGCTTACACTGTCTCTTAAAAGCAATTAAACCATAAGCGTGAAAATACTCATTAAATCTTAACACTTATTACTCAATCAATGGATCTAGATCTAGACATTCTAGACTAAACAAATTTAGTTTATTGTGCTTAAATATATCATAATACAGAACAAGATTAAAAGTAAACAATGACTGAAAAGCTAAATAACATTTTCAAGTTCTGAGTCTTGATTGACTTTAGTATTATTTTTAAATTTGAAGAAAGCGAATTGAGTTTTTGTTTAACAAAAGTATTTAATCGAGATAAGAAAACTTTTGTCTAAATGATTTCCGAACAAAAATAGATGGCAATCTTCATTGCTTGTTTATTTATTAATTTCTTTAAGAGGCTTAAAAGAATTTTTAAGGTGTCATTTATTCCATTTTAATGAATGAAATTAAAAATAAGAAAAAAGTAGTTAACACGCGACCATTACTTTTTTATGATTCCATTAATGGTAAATTGGACAAAGCATAGAATTTAAAGTATTGTTATATTTTCATAAGTTTTACAGTTCTAAGCATTTCTCAAGATTGTACGACGAAACAAATAAATACCACATACCAACATTTAAAATAGTATATTTTTGTCGAATATATAGCGAGTAACAAAAATAATTTAATCAAAGTGGTTTTAATATGTAGCTTTAATGTTTTAATTTTCCGAAGAAAACTACTTGGGGTGACTTACGGAAGAGGTGATAAAATTATTTTAAAAATTAAAACTTTGATTTTATAAATATTTAATTTTTAAAAATTCACACAGCGTCCCCAAAGATGTCATAGGGCCTCCGGTGTGGGGTTAATGTAAAAAAAAGGAAATTTTCTTATTAGTACAAGATTTATAATTAGATCCTACCTCTATATAACATACACACTGCCTTCCACCGTAAGACAACTTGGCGTTAAATAATTTCCGCAATAAACATTATCGCTTTGCTTTATACAATGATTAGCGTTGAATAAAGTTTCTCGTTGAAATCAATGTTCGCCGTTTGAGATCGGTCTCGCAGATAGGGGTGAAAACTTTGTCATTTTGGCGGGTTCAGTTCAAAAGTAACGGAAGTCGTTTTCAAGGGTTGTGATGTTTTATTGTCAGTCATAAGTTTGGAAACCTGTTGCATAACAAGCCTCCTTTCGTGTAACAGAATTTATAGAATTTTGTAAGGTTGGTGTTTTTCAGAATTACGTAAATTGATTATATCAGACTCCCAGAACTTCATATTATTTAAATAATTAAATATTGAAACCTTCAAATAATGACAGAAATACATTGTTATTTTATGATTGAAGTACTATAGCAACCTTCGGCAGGTTTTTATTTGTCATGCGTCTTCAGAAATTAATATTTTGAGTTTCAATAAAAGTGTTTTTTTAACTCCCTTGCAATAGATTATGTAACTAGTCGATTATGAAACATAAAGCAAGAGAGAGGGAGAAGAAATAACTATAAAAGAGAGTGAATGGTTGTCCATTCTACTTCTTCATCTCTTGTCTGTTCCTTTGAGCCATTGAGTTGTATACACATTAGAATTTTCAACAAAATTCAAATATGCTAATAACTCACTTGAACCAGTTATATTAATTTATTTACCAAAATGGTAAAACATTAATATGATACAAGATTAGACAAGTAAAATGGTTTCATCGATATGCCCATGGAGTAATAATTATTTTTGCAAACACTGGGCCATTTTTGACACACCACCACCGGAGTCGACACGTCTTTAAATAACATTTCAATTTTTAATGAAAAAAAGTTCATATAATTCCCGTGAGAGCCGTCACATCGAAACATCACGTGTCAACAAATCAGATTACTTCTGATTGTTTTAGCTCAAGGGTAAGGTGAAATTGAATAAATCTCAGATTTTTTAATTTTTTTTTTTTCATAACCTTATCGTTTTGTAACGCAATAAAAATTCAGGTGAACGGTTTAAACACTTTTATTTATTATTATCAAAAGCACGACAGAAATACCTTTTAATTCATTATTATTTATAACAAATATATTATTATCAAAAGCAAACAAAAATATTTGCTAATCAAGATAGCATTAGATAAATTAGCAGATTTATAGAACAAAGTATAATAGATTTGTATTGTCATGTTAGCACTAAACTTGCCTTGGAATTTGGTGGTTGAGCCCAAAAAATGTACCCACACATATTTTTCGATTATTATTGTTGATACATTATTTTACAATATTTCATATTTTAATTCAGTAATGTTGACCTCACTGGGTTGTTTACCCGTGCTGAGGCCCCCATTTTATAATATAAGAATTCATAAGCTTACCTAAAATGGTGTATTACATCGGCCGCATATTAAACATTGTTTAAAAATAATATTCGACTTGTGTAGAAATAAAATTTTTCGAACATATTATATTACGGGGTGTACGTGCCTTCACAACACGCTATCTTCCTCATAAATTATTCGTACACTTGAAAGATTTCTAATCAAAACAGTTTAAAACTATTTAAATAACTTTGCAAAAGACGTGGAGATACGTGAATAAAACCTATTAGTTGCGAGAGCCTTCTTGGAATTTTCCTTCACTCCAATCAAATTTCTTACGAATAAGTTTCCAGGATCAATATCATAGCACCTTGAATATAATTTTTTTAGTTAACTCCCGATTAACCGGGATGGATGTTAAAAATATATTCTAATGAGAAACCGGGACCCCGTTAATAAAGTATCCAAAATGGCTTCATGAAAAATAATTGGGGTTGTGAGGTTGAAGGCTGTATTGGGGAGGGAAGGAGGGTGGGGAAGAGGTAGATTGGGTAAATAATATCGGGATTTCACTGTATAAATTCCATTTATTTCATATCGACTAACAATGCAGATTTATGTAGTTTTGTTTTAAAATTGGTATACAAAAATGGTCCTTAAGATTTTCGGTTACCAAAATTGTACTGCAGAAGATAGCAATAATGTACCTTGTATTGGAGGTTTGGTCCCTGAAAGTTTATTTTGGCAAAACGATAATTCAGTTAATGTCAAGTACGCTGGTAAATTTATTCGAAAGCTGTTTTCGATACAACAATCGAACCTCCGAGAACATTATAACGCGCTTAAATGTTATCTCGGCGCTGAAAGGGTAGCGAATGAAAGGCGGACAAATAATTCTAGACCTCTGGATGACACAGTACAACTATTACAAATAATCTGATTTAGCCTTTGTGATGTCTTTTTATGAAATTTCTCCCATTATTTTTCGAAAATATCGAATATATTGAGGATTCAGAATATTTTTTGTTACTAACCGCACAGTCCCAACTACCTGCTACCAGTTTGACTATGAGATTTTGTGATACAAATTGTGAGGTTGTAAAAAGTTGGGAGGGAAAATGATAGGAAAGAGGAAGGTTGAGAAGTATCTTGCTATTCAGATCTGATCACTAAATAAACCATGTCAAACAACTTTCACCGAGCTTATTCTGAGTGTATTTGTTTCTTTGTTATCAATATAGTTAAAGTCAGGGATGCCGGAGCAAAACATGGTATGATTAAGTCAATCGTTTTCTTGTGTCGGGCCATATCAACAGTCAAAATAACAAAAGGATATTTATGAGACGACGTAAGAATGTGAATGAAACAAGGAGTGTGCTCCAAGGCCCATTTGTTATGCCATTCTTCTTTTTTGTCTTCTCCTGCGTAGAATTTGCGTAATTTCATAGTGCTTTGCTTAGTGGTTTGATTTACAACTATGATTTACATTATTACAAATTAACGATTAAGTATGGCAATTTTGATTATAAATAAATGTTCGGAAAGTCTGTTTTTCTGTGATAACCCAGTAAACCTACGTAGCATAGGCGTGCATTAACATTACCCAGTTGTTCGCTATGCCCCACAACGAAAAGTTGTTTAAATAGCAAGTATTTAATTTATCCCAATTCAATCTAAAACACTGTAAGCACAAAATTTACGATACAATCGACCTTGATGAAATAAATTAAGTGTCATTTGTGGGTCCGCAAAGAATTTGATTTTGTAAGTTTTGTGGACCTTATTAAAACCTGCAAGTTTGCAACTTGCTTGATTTGATGTCATAAGATTAAAGTAGCATATATGTGAAGATGTCAGACTATGGTCGTGGCTCCGAACTATTCTGAAGAATTATGATGTCGGTAGGCCTCAGCCTTTCCGAGGCGAGAGAAATAAGAAAGATGCGTCGATTTCGTAGAGTGTATTTACTGACTGAATAAAATCAACTGTTCAACTACTTAACTCTGTAAAATTACGCCTAACACAATAAAAATCCCCCATGCCACTGCCACCGCTGTCGAGATGAGGTCTAACATTTGAATTCCAATATTATGTTATAGAATTTAGTTCAAAATCCGTCGCCCTCTGTTGAACTCGGCTGCGCGTTAAGCGGTATTTGGACATTACTCCATCCAGGTAATACACAGCCGCCAGTGATCACCTAGTAGAATTCGGTACAGTTCCTAATAATAATAATAAGAGTTTATTCCAGAATGTATCCAGGGGTAGTGCTAAGCAAAACATTTCATTTTTTAAAATAACAGACAACAATAAGAATACACAAATAGGCAATGCGGAATAGAAGTGATAAATGTGTGAAAGCAGCCGTTTATGGAGGATATTTGAACATCTCCCTTCTCCAGAGGGCCATCGAGGGGGACTTCATCCAGGCAACCGTTGCAGTAATGATAGTGTTATTTGGTTGGCGTAGTCTGCGCCATAAGCAACCCATGTGGTGGCGGAGAAGCGTTTAGAAAGAGTGCTCTCGTCCCTCCATGAACATTTACGTAGCGCTGCAGTATCTCGGTAGGCGCAATAGTTGGCGATAAGCATTATTGTAAGTGACTTTTAGCTAATGCCAATATAATACAGGTAGCAATATGAATGTGCATTGTGCACCAATACTCGTTATTATCTATACACGGAAGATTATCACGCCGACCACGAAATTATATACACAACAACACCATCGACACGTTATCGTGGAAGAACGTAGGAAGAAACCAGGAAAATATTTATTTACGTATTTATCTTATTCCTCGCCACAGCTGTAAAGCTATTTTCATAATATGGTCCATCAAACTTTCATGTAAGTACCTACCTACTTAATAAAGAATGCGTGTTAATATATACGCTTACGGTGAGGGCGATCCAACCCACAACGCTTACCTCCGAGTCACACACATAGACCGCTATTCTACGGAAGTCGCCAAGGGTAGGTACATTAATTAATACATGTTCGCAAGTCTACTCCCTCTTAGTAAAAAGATGAGTAACTCTTCATCAAGTAAAATCGTAAAATTAACGTGGCCGTTAACCGGCGACCATTTTCCCACCGTCAAGTAATAATTATAAATGTCTTTTGACTTTTACATAGCAGTTTTACATTTACTGATAGTATAAGACAATGAGAGTTGCGTACAATATAAAGAAACCTTATGAGCGCGTAAATTGAAGTTAAGAACATGGTGAAAATGTAATGAACGTATGGCTAAAATGTATGAAAGAGACATTCATGTAAGAAACAGCATGATATAAATTGGTAGGTCTTCGTTTGTTTCACGTCTTTTTACGAGTGGCTTCCTTATAAGTAACATGCACCAGAAGTGTGACGATAAACGTGTAAATCGTGTACAAAGCTACCCATCATTACTATTGGGGATCATCCACTGTTCTCTTCAGAATAATACAAGTCTTATACAAATAGGAACCAGTCCGTTAGAACGTGAATCACCAAAAATTGGAGTAGTCGATAGGTCACTACAGTAAATAAAAAAAGCAAATAATGAGATCCAGTTTTAGTATTAACTAGGTACAATATTGGAATGATAAGAATGTTATAAGAATTATATTCGTGATGTAACGTCACTAAGTCGGAATCTTAGTGAAGTTATAAGGAGGTTGACTATTTTTTTTTTACTTTTGAAAAAAATGTTCAAGATCATGTATACTAAAAAACACCCATTCTGAAAATACTTACAAAATTCCATATTTTTAGAATTAGTAAATCGTCCTTTAAAAGAATTTATTTAAAAACTATACTATACAAAAGCACCCATGATTGGTCAAACGAAATCTGACGTCCAATGTAGTCCGCGACACTCCGTGTTAAGTTTGTACCTACAATGCAATAACTAAACATCTCGGTGCATCTTTTTCTGTTACATGGCGTACTTTGCAAATAAAAGGGAAAGGTTGCCATACAGTTTTGTGTCGTGTAGTTTTGTATTTGCATTATTGATTTTCTGAGATGGTTTTTGTCGTTGTGATTTTAGTTTTATCGATGGTTGTAACTGTGATCTTCATAATACACCCAATTATTGTAAAACATGTTATATAATGTCATTTTTATGTACAAAATAATTAAAATTTTTATTGGAACAACTTTTCTTTAAAAACTTAGAAGGTCATACCCATTAATGTAATACATCATAGAAAAAAGACAATACCTATCAATAAATCTAAAATAAGTGGAAAAATTAGTTGCACGAATTTGATTTGTGAGATCGACTAAAAAGGAGGTATAATATTTCGGTGCCAATGGTCGAATAGTTTAAGAGGTTGCCCCGGTAAGACAGAAATCCAGGGTTCGATTCCCATTTGAGACCGTTATCTTTTTTTATTTTTCTGTGTTTCAGTTTCATGTTTTGCTTAGATTTATTAGCATTTGCTTCATCGTCAAAGATACGAAAAAATAATTGTTCAGTTTTGCAGTAAGTATTTTGGCTCTAAACATAAATTTAAGTTTTGTATGAAAGATACCGCGCAGCCGTTCCTCTTAATTAAACAAAATTACAAATAAAATATTCGTTTATTTTTTTTGGAAATAAAAATCCGAAAGAGTATAACCGTCCATTAAAACCTGACAGGCCTGAGTTACTTACAAGTTGCACATATAACAGCTTTTTTCTTTAACTTTCCATTATTTTTCCTCAATGAATAATATAATAAAAGCTCTCTCATTATATTTGCCAGGTACATTAACTCCAGCCGATTTGTTCAGTGGGAATAAAAAAGACGTTCGTACGCCCGGGAATCAAAAAACAAAATGCCTCAATTTCTTATTCATATCCACAAGTCTGCATAAATAACCAGTCCTAATGCCTCCCCCCTTTAGAGCAAATCTTTCTCAGAAAAGCTCCTTTGTTTTTCGCCGTCGTTTTTACGCCAAAAGACAATATTATCTCGACGCGAAGCGGGACAAGTAGCAGGGTTCAATTGACGACACTGCCGGAGGAAGGGCATATAGGGCCATTTAGGACCATTTTCCCTTTTTGATGTCGTTTCACAACGATCTATCGTGACTCAATAATATCCTCCCAAATTTCACTTCATAATCCAACTCAGGTCAGAAAAAGGCTTTCTTTGCAAACTCTATTTCACTGTTCAGTTCAGTTATTCAAATATCACAATACTGTATGTGTACTTTTCCACCTTTTTCTTTCTACTATCCACATTGCGATGTGTTTTCATTTTGCCTTTAGTTTTCTGAAATAAAATTAATATGGACCATTTTTTTTACTATCTTACGAGTGCTTATTACAAATGCTTTATCACCCGGCTTCCCTTGAATTTCAAAATAATATGGCGTCTTTTTAACATTAATTCTACACAAGAAATCATCTGAAAAATAATTTCCCTCATGGCCTATGTCATCTTTGGGATGCTGTGTGAAGGTTCTTTTGAGGAAAGAAAGGAGAGGAGGTTATCAGAATAAAAATGGCGGGTGAGGGTTGAGTAGTAATCTGGGGGCCAGTGTGTCCAGGAGTGACTGACGTTTTAATCCAACCTCGTTTCATTGCGCCTTAACTTCATAAATATTTGTGACTACATGAATTTCTTGCAGTAGAGATTGGATCTTAATCAGTTAAAATTCACGGTATCTTTCATGGCATTGGATGTTGTAGAATCAGAATTTGATGAACCATTTATTTAAAAAATGTGTTATTTACTTATTGGAGTCTTTAACAACATAAGGCACAATAAAGGCATCCATATCCATCGTCTGAATTTGTGTTTGTTTCTAGACTAAAAACGGGATTTGCTCAATGTTTTAGATCATAATCGTTTTCCTATATACCCTTCTTCCAACAATTCCTTAAATTTATCTTTTAAGCGGCCACATCTCAAACACCTAAACATATAATATTGGAAAAGCTTCCCCATAGCAGCGTTTCATGTATTCCGAATGTCGTGAGTGTTTTGCAAACAGACTAACGGGCTAACAGGCCACCAGGCCCGCATGGAACGAAGCCGCGCCCGCTCCTCGTACCGCGCGCCGGTTTCTTCGTTTGTACTTACTCGTGCTAATTAGTCTGCTTATTTGATATAATTGAGACTAATTGCCGCCACGCTAAATGCTGAGGGCCCGTCAGACTGTTGGCAGGTGGCGCGGTGTCACAGTGAATTAAAACTTTTAGTTAACTAACTCGCACGAATGAGGGTGCAAATTAATAAATGTTTTTACTACTCACCCTTATGAATAATTTCGACTTTTTCACTTATAATGACCATCACCATAAATCTGTTACCTAATGATTATAGTACAAAAGTCAAATAAATGGACTTGCTTACACTGTCAGCATTTTGATATTTTTAAACACGTAACAACGCAGTCGCATAATGATTCTAACACTTTAGGTCTCTGGCATATTGACTGTTATACTTCTTAAAGATGCTGTCAGACAGTCGGAAAATTTGTGTGTATTTCCGCTTCTCAATAAAATCCAAATTAACGGAATATTTCTAAATGTACCCGAAATTAAAAACTGTTATTGAAAAGTAATAAAATAAGCTTTCAGATTATATTATTAAAAGTAAAAATAAAAATTGCAAATTGAGCTAGAAATGAATTGGTGTTTTCTTTTAAGTAAGTAGGGTGAACTTTGGAGTTTGGAACTTAGAGGAAAGAAAGATTATACCTCTTAAAGAACTTTAGTAGCTGTGTACTCTTTTCGATTATTGAAAACACCAGGCAATGTTATTTTTGGCACCAGATAATTTTATTTTTTATTTATTTATTTAGTAAAAGATTATACATTTATATACATTATTTAAGAAATGTTTTGACTGCCCAGCTAGGAGGATTCCCGTTTTAGGACAGTCAAATTAGGATGAGTATTAACATTTTGATAAGTTGTTTGATAAGTATAGTATTAAAATAATTATGAAATAATAGGTATATGTACTTTTAACTGGTGCCTAAGCCTACTAACATATTTTGTATAAATATAAATAACAAAGAGAAGAAATAGAATAAAATAAAATATCCAATTAATCATAAGATTAACTGCTGCTTGTGTAGCATTCTAATTTAAAAGTACTAGGTAGGTACATATATTCACATAATGATAAAGATTAGAACATAAAGGTATCTTTTAGATGGTTTATTTTTTGTTGGAGTTTTTGTTGTTGTTTTTGGTTTGTTTTTGATTTCATTTTTTGTGTAGTAAAAGTTCACTCTCCTTTCTACCTAATTAATGAAACCAATTAGAAGTCAATTTATGAAGAACAGTTATTAAATAATAAATATCATAATGATATAATAAAGTTAATTCCATCTTATTAATCTGGGCGGCGGTTTTGAGTGCCCCACCCCGGGAACCATTTATGAGATATCCAACACCACTGCCATAGGTCGCTCCTAGTTGTTTGATTCGTTTGGTGATTTAGCAGGGGTTCCCGGGTTCATCGGGTGAGGTGTGTTCAGAATACGCTTGCTCACCAGATACCTGGCGTACCGGATCGGGAGAGGTTAGTTTGTGGAGACCCTTTGACCTCTCCAACTAGTCTCTTTTGATCCATTGCCTTGCACCGTAGCGCAAGGGATAAATCATACGTCCGTCACTCCTGGACACATTAATCCCTAGATTTCTATCCATCCCTCATATCTTTTTCTTTCCCAAAACTTCATCTTCTTCTTTTCTTTAAAAAGACCAGCATCAAAGACACAGCATCCCCAAACATTTTATGAGGGAAATTATTTTCCTCATGGCTTCTTGTGTTAATTTAAAAAAATATATGAAAAATCGCAATCCCTCGTAAAATCGTTTCACAGCGATCCCATAGAAAAACAGACCTCCCGTTTTGCATTTAACGGCTCCATATCGTAAAATTAATCAAATCAATATGAACGATTTATTTTCGGCCGTAACTCAAATTGGCCATGTGCCCCGCTAAGGGTTAGCGACTTATCTTCGTTAGCATGTGCGCGGGTCGCGCGAAGGAACATAATAACGTCTTTATTCGATTTTCATGCGTAATAAAACAGGCCCGCGCAGGGCTCCATTTATAAATAACGGTCCCATTCACGGGGTGACGATTTTAATACAGTGGACCTTTTCTCTCACAATGATCAGAGCGCCCATTGGATGGGACTTTATTACGGCGAACTCGGATAGGGAGTTCCATCGAATTCACTTAGTGCGAATAAATTCTGATCTCTATTGAGGGCGTGCCCTTGGGCTCATTTTTAAAATTTCATTTTGCTAACCCGTTACTCAGTTTTATGTCAATAAGTTTTTTTTTATAAATCATATTATTTTCGGATTTATCTACACTTAAAAAGAAAGTCTTCCAATAAAATAATAATAACTTTCTACCCCACTGCTTTCGTATTACATTCATTTGACAATTTGTAGTTCAATTACTTAAGGTACCCATACATTGGGTTTTATTGTACACGGAGATCAAACAGTATAGCTTATTTATTACGAAATTATTGATAATCCGGTTAAAACGGGTTTGCAGGTGATACGAATGACTTTTTTTTTCCTGATAAACTTGTAGTGTTATAATATAACATGACGAAATGCGAATGTATTAAGATTTTTGCGAACACGTTTTCCGACGTCGTGATAATATATTTGTAATTTACTACAAGTTTATCAAGAAACCTAAAACATTATTCGTAAGACCTTCAATCCCGTTTTTAACTGGAATTACCAATAATTTAATAAATAAGCAATACTAATTTTTCTCCTTGTATAAGTTTTTAAATAAAGGTTGACAATGTGACGATTTTAAATATTAACGCTCGATAACGTATTAACTTAAACATTAGTGTACTAGACTAGTTCCTACAATAAAATTTTAATGTATAAAAATATTGCATAATATTACTCCTGGGGTTACTGCTTCGGTAGCGTCACCATTGTCCCCGGCCCTGGGTCACAAAAGTTGTAGAAAATATGTAAAAATAACTTCTTATAATAAAGTTTCCTTCCGCAAGTGATAAATTGGTTGTTTAATACAAAAATTACTACAGGGTTTTCCAATAAGAGGTGTTATTTTGAATAGTCCGCTATTTCGATAGATGTTGCTTTTAAAAGATGTCATTTTTTGACATTTGACAAGTAAAAACTACGCCATTAATAAAAATGGAACGATACACGCTTCAACAACGCATTGAAATTATTAAAATTCACTTGAGTGGATCAAATGCAAATCATCTTGAGTGATGAGGCCCATTTCCACCTCGGTGGCATCGTCAACAAGCAAAATTGTAGCATCTGGGGCTCGGAAAATCCAAAAGTTATTGATGAAAATCTCTATTCTCAACGTGTGACTGTTTGGTGCGGTTTATGGTCCGGCGGAGTCATTGGAACTTACTTTTTCGAAAATCAGGCTGGAGCAACAGTTACGGTGAATGAATTGCGCTACTGAGAGATGTTTACTTTCAACAAGATGGCGCTACGAGCCACACAAGCAACAAAACCATTGATCTTTTACGATTGAATATCAAAATAACACCTCTTATTGGAAAACCCTGTATATATCAATTGATTTGATAGCATGATGGATAACCCTTCGGTACGATGGGCTTCTATTGATTGGATAATAATTGGACGATGTTATTCAGGTATCAAATAAAGATTTAAGTTTTGCAAGTCACTGAAATATAAAGATATGATTTTAGTTTTAACTTTCACGATTTCTTTATTCAAGTCTTGCATGGTTGGCTTTCGATTTGGGTCAGCCTGAAATTGAAACTTAAATATAAAATGTATTTTAGAACACAAAAGCATTATTTTTTTAACTGATACACGGAGAACTTATTAAGAATCTCCACAAATTATTCGCAATCCGGTTAAAAACGCGATTGCAGGCCCTTAACGAATGAATTGATAGGGGAACTTTTAGTAAAATGCCAATCTATTGTTGGCACATATATTCATAAAAGCCTTTCAAAAATTTTCGCATTTCGTCTTAATATATTATCAAGATAAACGCAAGTACATGAACATGTGTTCCGATATTTATCAGTTTATCAGTAAACGGCCTGAAATCCCGTTTAAAACTGGATTACCAATAATTTGAAGAGAATCTAAATTAGTAATACTCATCTTTCTGGGGGGGAAGTCAAATGCATAAATCTATACAGAGTTTTTTCATGTTATATCAGAAAACATGTAGTCTGAGTGCAATAATTTACCTAATGAGATTAAATGTGCAAACCAATGTGAAAGTTCTCAAAGAAGGATGCTATTACAAATAATACATTTCCTTAAAGATCATTACTGTGATGACTGTATCTCAATAATAAGTATAATTTGTATTGATTATGTAATAAATATGGTATTGCAAATTTAATTATGAACCAAAAAATACGTAATGAATTGTATGGAATATCATATTACTATGTAATATTCCTTTTAATATTTTAATGAATCACTCTCCGTGCATGTTTTAACTGCTTTGATCAATTTAAATGATATGAATTATGGTTTTGTATGATTTAACATGCACATTTCATGTTCGCATTCATTCAGGGTACACGTTATAATTATAAAATTTGTACGTAGTAAAAATAGTTCTAGGTATACGCCTTTATTAATGATAGTTAATGTCAACTAGAATCAAGATTAATACTTATAACTGCATCGGACATGCCATTTATATCTGAAACAACTACATTACAATGTTTATAGTACACCGTTAGTGTAGTGGACTGTTTCAATTTGTAGTACTTTAGTGTTATATTTCTTCTTTTGAGAGTTTAGTGTACGATCTCTAGTAGAATATATGATGGGTAGACTAATTATAACAGAGTGTATGTAAACTAATTACACTGTTTATTTGTTGCACTATTGTACATTTTGTACAAGACTTGAAGGAAGGTTAATTGTAAAAGACGCTAAAAGAAAGCTGATGTACCCATTTATACCTCGTCATAATCATGCTTTATCTTTCATTCGTTCATTAAAGTAAGTTTTTTGTGGCATTTTTTTAAACCTCGATTATAAAATTCGATGCATTGAAAGTTCTTTAATCTGTTTGGCACGTTATTTTTATAAGAAAATCGAATTGGAGAAATAAACGTTTTGTCAAGTAAAGGTCAATTTACATGATATTCTTTGACTCTTTGTAAGCAAATTTGAAATGTTAACTCGTTGGTACTTAACGTTTTAGTAAAACAATTGTCAATTTTTTTGGAAAGCGAATAAACTCATTGTAATATTGGAAACTTTTTTGCTTTCATAACACAAGTATATCTGTAGCATCGCACGTCGAGCTTATATTCGTATAAAAAGCATTCCAGACCTTTTAACCCTTAAGATACGACCAACTACAATAGCAGTTCAAAGAAATCATGATTAGCTTCAGGTGCACTGCATTTTGCATTGTATAGATCTAGCTTTTCGAAGTTTTGAACGCATTTCATCATTGTCCATGAAAATTCCTAAGTAAAACAATGACATTGACAGCACCCGTGAGGTGACTTCGCACAAAAACGGCGCTATACAAATCATCCAAATATTATCATTGTAGGCCTGTCAATTATTTCAAATATAATTTTCAATATCATATTTGGCTTGAAATATTTATAAAATATTAGGGTTAAAGAACCATCATTGCGTTCAACGCTATATTCTTAGTCCACTTTGAAAATAAATACAATTAACATTGGATTTAAGTATTTTTTCTGTACATCTAAAATAATTGACGACTACGTTAATTAACTATAAACAGTTATTGTCAAGGCACGCTAACTCATGATATTTTGTCTCAGCATTTTATTATCAAAGTGAAAATAAACTGCAAAAAGTGCAATATTTAATAAATGATTCTAAATATATGATCATTCTTCCCAAGGAATCTTTGAACAAAAAATTTAATTTTATTTTTCAGTGAGGGTAAGCAGTCTACGCCTGGTCGAGCTGAGGATACCGTCTCACTCTGTCTTCAGCACCCAAGCCCGGCTGGAGTGCAGGTACGAGTTAGATGATGGCGAGAGTCTGTACTCCCTCAAGTGGTATAAGGACGGAAATGAGTTCTTCAGATACGTCCCCAGAGACAACCCGCCGACTCAAGTGTTTGATCTTCCCGGAGTTTCAGTTGATGTAAGTAAATTATATATACTGTGGTAAGTAGCAAGATTGAGAATTATTTAATGTTACTTACGAGTATAGCATGTACAGTATTCACACAAAAGGCGAATGAGGATACCAATGTTTTAAATTCATCGAGCAATGATGAGAATTTAATTTTTGTCTCGTCATGTTGTCAGAAATTCCAAGCAGTAAAGTTGGGTTGTTTTAAATTTTCCTCACAGTATTTGACCAGTCAAATCGGCGTTAATGCCATTTAGAATTTTCGAGATTCGAACCGTTTTTTGGTTCGTTTCAGCTATGATCAGCCCTCAAGCATAATAATTGACAAATACATATTAACCATTTTTTGGATAACTAACACTTCTGTCATAGGTCACCCTAAGTCTTTAGCTATGTTTTGTGGCTTAGAAGGGGTGCCCGGGTTCATGGGGTGGGGTTTGTCTACGTCTTGGCGGCAGATGCGTTTACCCACCTACTGCGTGGCGTGTGGGATCGGGAGAGACTGGTTGAGGAAGACGTTTTGACCTCTCCAGTGACGTTTTGACTCTCTCTTGACCACTCTGTCGACCGCACGTTGTCTGTCGCACGTTGCACCGCTCTGCACCGCAGTGGGAGGGATGGATTCATAGGTCCGTATCTCCTGGAAAAATGCCCCCACACAACATTCCCAAAAATGACATAGGCTGTGAGAATTTTTAGTTTCTTCAGGGCGTCCTGTTTGGGGCTAATGTAAAAAAATAATGTCAGTGATATATGGCAGATTTAAAAAAAAATATTTCTTTTTATTTAGGAAGCAAACAGTCGTACAGTAAAAAATTATAATAATAAACATTCATATGTTCTAGACCAATTAAGTTCCATTGAGTTAAATGTTGATTTAGTATTTTTTACCTACACAACAAATGAAATGGCAAAAAAATAAACATAATAAAGAAATGCATAAAATTAAAATTAAATTTAAAATTACATTTAAAATTATTATTTAAAATTAAAAATTATCCGCAAATATAAGATGTCTTATATTTGTGGAAGAGTAAAAAAAAGAAAGAATTATTTAAAAAAAATTATTTCCTTAAGAAGTTTCTTAAGGATATAATCTTAAGCCATGAATGCTTACAAACGAAATCTGAACTTGACGGTGTATAAGAACTAACAAACTAACCATTATGCCGTTTCTCCGCAGGGGTAGGCAGAGATGACGGACCGCCATACCACTCAGACTTGACACACTCCTCCTCTTACACATTCATACATACTCTTATATTATTTTGACTCTTGATGTGGCCAGACTCAAGTATCTGATCCACTTGATCTTGTCATGTCTTCCTCGGGCGTCCCCGACTTCTGCTACCATTCTCCCGCGAAAAACAAATTTGAATTTAATGTAAAAAAATGTGTAATTATGACCAATACCCACTTCCAGAAACTCAAAGTTTTTTAACATTTTACTAGTCAATAGCGTCAAAGATCAAGTCGTCTTTAATCCCAGTCTAACGTTCTCGGACCAAATATTCATATTACTACAATCTCATGATAGGTATATCGTCAGAACGTCTCAACAGTTTAACCCTTTAAATATCAGGAACCCAAATTCGTATGATGTTTGGGGACAAATTTGGTCTTCTAATAATTAAAGGGCCAGATGCAATAATAGCCATCTTCGATGGCATTATAAAACGTAACCGGGTGTGTACTAGTGATGTATGGACTCCGAGCTAAACTAAATATATTATCTGAGGTTCATCCACCATATGGACTTACTTAATGCAGCGAACCAATTAACCTAGAAATCAGACATTCTGCAGATCTCGCAATACTTAGTTTCAAAATAATTCTTAACTCCATTGAGAGCCCATTCCTTTTTGAGATTCTATGGAGTATGCGTGCCTGAAAACTTCAGCCGTAGTCGTCGCCCCGACTTGTTAAAGATATCACAAGGAAAAACAGATGTTCTAGTACAGCATGACATGACACGAGTATTGATAACAGTGTATGTATTTAATTATTCTTTAAGCTACAATTTTTTGTACAACTATATCCCCAAATGAATGTTTTTTTTTTGTTTTTTATATTAACTCCACAGTCCACACAGGAGGCCCTGAAGAAAATAATTTCCCTCAGGGCCTATGTCATCTTTGGGGATGCTATGTGGAGGGTCTTTTTGAGGAGAGGAAGGAGTGAACATGGGTCTTGAAGAGTCCCAGTTTGTAGGAGGGAGGAAACACAGAGGCCGGCAGTTCGTTCCACAGCCGAGCTGTTGAACTTAAGAACGAATCGTAGAAGCGACCCGTTCTCAAGTGACAAATGTCAACCGTGTACAAATGTTGGACGCGCGTTTGTCGTGTATCCCGACTACGCACCGGTGCCGAAGGGATCAATGACGCTAGTTCCTCAGAGCATCTTCCACTGTAATACCGATAGAAAAAGGACAGCATACCTACCTGACGCCTGTGCTCTAAAGATTGCAGTCCGTTTGTTAAGATTGGGGAATCTATCAAACGGACCGCCCATTTCTGCACAGAGTCAAGGGTTTTTTCAGGTATTTAGGGGCTCCGGACCAGAGATGGTTGCCAAATTCGACAGTAGGGCGCACTTGCGATTTGTACAGGGCTAGCAGTTGTGTACTATTAAAGTACCTCCGGGCCCTGTACAGTACGCCCAGCTTCTGAGAGGCCAACTTTACTCTGGCTTCGATGGAGCCCCCTTACCTGAGCTGGTCACTTATAGTTACACCAAGCATATCAATGGAAGGCCTGTTCAGAAGATTGCTTCCGTTGAAGGAGACTAGATTATCATTTGGATCCCTTTTAGACGTAATCAGACAGGATTGGGATTGGGAATGTCAAAATATGAAGTCGTGTACTGTAACACTTGGAAGAAAAAGCTTATTTTACTATGCTACTAAACAGTAAATAAACGTCCACTCTCATAAAAAATCAGAATAATATTAAAAGGTGGATACAAAAGATACGGAGTAATATAAATTATACTCACACCAAATACAGACCGAAACTGAAACCACTCGACTGTATTAAAAAAATACTAAATTAAAATATATAATTATTTTAGAAAAAAAAACCTAAATATTCATCTCGTATTATTCATACCTATCATTAAATTTAGGTATGAATAATAAGGGAACATAAATAATGATAATAGAGGAAAAAAGGATATGAAACAGTTGAACGTTATTTTAATCATCATAATCTTCTGTGGCTATAAAATTTGAATTGGGTATTGGTTCGTAGTACCCATAATAATTTCGTGAGATAGCACCCACTATATATATACGCAATTAAATCATCATATTTTGCTTTTGTTATGGGAAGACGATATTTATAAGTCCAGGGTAAATCTGCCATTGGCCCTGGTCTTCGTCTTAACAAGGTGTTGGTATCGATATGAATTTTATTGTTTGCTTCACTTCTATGAGAGCGCAGTCATTTTGTTTTTGCCCTTTTGGAACATCCAAAATTTTTAAAGGTAAAGGGTGGCCATTGCTCTCCAGTCTATGAAGTAATATTGAAGGCACTTTTTAATCTCTTATTGGGAAGGATTCTTCCACGCAATTTTGGCAAATTATTTTCCGCTCTACTGGAGGACTCACACTAATATTCTTAGTTTTCCGCTCGATTGTGGGATGCACCAAGTATTCTTTTTGTTAGGCGTAACCATACTCGTAAAAGCCATCGTCGATGCTTTAAATGTGTCCAATACTTTTAACAGCGTACAGGCAGGAGACAGTAAAGTATCGGTTTCGATTTTGCCCACCACAGCTGTCGGTCATAAAAAAAATGTGTTTTCTGTTTACTTAATGTTAGACTTACTTGTAATGGCAAATTACAACCTCCGTACCTCTGTACACCAACGCTTGCCTTCTACTTCAGTCTACAACTAACAAATGTTCTGATGGGACACAAGGATTGTATGTCGCCAATTTTCTCAAGTGAAAAATAACCGAAACTTTGCCTTTGGGACATTCCATCACTGCCTGCATGTCATTGAGTACGCGGTATTTCGAATCTCCTTTGGCTTGAACGACAGCTTAATTTTTTTTACTTCCCATGCTCTGTCCTTACGTTTTAAATGATTGTTATGCTTTTCCTGTTCCAAAAAATCATTTTTCTTCTGCCATAAGACTGCAAGTAATTATTATCTGCACATTTTTCTTGCTCGAACTGGTACATTAGGTTAATAATAAGTTCTGCGGTTATATTTTTTGGCAAAAGATTTTCTGTAATAATGTGAAATGGAGAAAATATGTCCTCTGGTCCTTGTGTCTTATCTTCTTTAACTCCAGCGATTTTTTTTTTATTATTTGAAAATGCATCCCTCGCTAATCCATTTGTACAACTCCATTTACTCTTTTTTTTATTGACATTCGAACAAATATTTCAAAAATCTTATGAAGAGAAAGAAAATAAATTAACTACACACTTTTGTGCGTTTATTGTTGATTGTTACATTTTAATATTCTTCAGAAATTTCATCACTGCATTTAAATGCACATCTTCTGTAAAATAAATTCGGGCGATTACGAGAAGTCACTTCTTTTCCTCTCGTGTTTTTGGTTTTTATTCCTACAGCCTTAAGAATATTATTTTTTTCGTTTCTTTATCAATTTGTTACATTTTTGTGTGTGTTGTCAAATTAACATAACGTAGTTATTCAATAAAGGCAAACTCTGTTTATTCGCCTTTGGTCGTAAAAAGTTAACTGACAATTGTACGGTTTAATCGCCTTTAATGTAAATCACGTTTTGAATATTCGTCTACATGATCTCTCATATCTGGCACTTCCCGTGAAGATACTAATTAGCTGTTTTAACACAACAATAATGGTGGAGAGAACACACATGTGTCCACCAAAAGTTAATATAGTCAATAATAAAAAATTTTCAATAGCCGAAAGTTCACCATGGAGTTCTGATTTACGAGTATTTTGTATAACTGTGGAAATGAGATCACTGTGGCGGTCCTGCAGTAAAACCGTGGATGAAAATATTAAGAAAAAAATATTCGAAAATAAATTAATGAAAAGTAAGAGTAATGAACAGGGTGGTATTGAGGACGGAGGGTGAATATTAGTCTGTGATAATTGCGCAATGTCTTCGTAAAAAGAAACAGCTTCATAAAAAAAACTTTGAATTTCGAAGACAAAACAAACTCATGAAAAAAAAACTTATTATGAGCCCGACCTAAAAAATATTAATAATCAATATTTATAAATATCAGTCTTCAAGGTTGGTAAACATGTACTATTTTGAAGTGAAACTTCTTTACCCGCGTCATGCAATTTCGAGTACCGGAGTAAAACCAACTCATGACCGAAACGAAAATGCGGGACCGATTAAAGTTCATTTGATCTAGTCAAAGTTTTGAAGTAAAATATAAATGCTTCTTAGCTCATCTCGACAACTGGCGTTGGTGGTGTAATGGTCAGCGTAGTTGCTTTCCAAGCAGTTGATCCGAGTTCGATTCTCGGCCATCGCACATAATTTTTTTGTTTTTAACGCCTTTTTTTTTTTCAATGGTTGACCATAATATCAATCCACTAAGTAATATTTTAGGCCTGTAGCATACTTGAAAAGTTAAAGAATGATATAAAATTTTTTATGATGTTAACGATAAAAAAATAAAAAAAAACATAAAATTACCATAAAAAATGGGCCAACGGCACGCGGTGTTCCCAAGCGGTCACCCATCCAAGTACTGACCGCGCCCAATGTTGCTTAACTTCGGTGATCGGACGAGAACCGGTGTGTTCAACATGGTATGGTCGTTGGCAAACGCTAAACAATATTAATTTCTATTCTACCTGCCAATAAATATATGAAAATTAGTATAAAAAAGCCCTAATAATACTGAAAACATTAGCAAGGTGTGTGCGACGTTGATAAAAATAATCATTACATACGCGCTTGAAAAAGATCGTAATTACATCCATAACTTTGCAGGAATTTTTTTTTTCAATGGTTGACCATAATATCAATCCACTAAGTAATATTTTAGGCCTGTAGCATACTTGAAAAGTTAAAGAATTTTATGATATTATTAATGATAGTAACGATAAAAAAATAAAAAAAAACATGAAATTACCATAAAAAATGGGCCAACGGCACGCGGTGTTCCCAAGCGGTCACCCATCCAAGTACTGACCGCGCCCAATGTTGCTTAACTTCGGTGATCGGACGAGAACCGGTGTGTTCAACATGGTATGGTCGTTGGCAAACGCTAAACAATATTAATTTCTACTCTACCTGCCAATAAATATATGAAAATTAGTATAAAAAAGCCCTAATAATACTGAAAACATTAGCAAGGTGTGTGCGACGTTGATAAAAATAATCATTACATACGCGCTTGAAAAAGATCGTAATTACATCCATAACTTTGCAGGAATTTTTTTTTTCAATGGTTGACCATAATATCAATCCACTAAGTAATATTTTAGGCCTGTAGCATACTTGAAAAGTTAAAGAATTTTATGATATTATTAATGATAGTAACGATAAAAAAATAAAAAAAAACATGAAATTACCATAAAAAATGGGCCAACGGCACGCGGTGTTCCCAAGCGGTCACCCATCCAAGTACTGACCGCGCCCAATGTTGCTTAACTTCGGTGATCGGACGAGAACCGGTGTGTTCAACATGGTATGGTCGTTGGCAAACGCTAAACAATATTAATTTCTACTCTACCTGCCAATAAATATATGAAAATTAGTATAAAAAAGCCCTAATAATAAGAGAGAAGAATACTAGAAGTTTCACTTCTGTCTTGCGTAGGCTTGACACACCCACTTTTTTTTCTTCTAACAATGAAAATATATCAATGAAGTTTACGACAAATAGATTTTTCTAAAAGTTTTATATGTACTAATACGTACTCACTCGTATTTATTAACATTAAAGTAGTATTTACAAATCAAAACACCTACGTGACAATCCAACTTAACTACAAATTGAGATTTAAGTAAATCATTGAGATCGTAGGTGTTTTAGACTTAACTTACATAATACATAATATTACCTTCTGAAAACATTGCCAACGTAACATTCACAAAACTAGATTTATGTGTTTGCTACCATTACCGCGTAAGCCTGATATATTGAAAGACAAAGGGGCCGGCACGTAACTTTAACCCCGAAGAAAAAATAGAGGCCGATATTTTACTCTCTCTCGGACAAGAACATATCGGGAATGTGGACACTATTACCAGGATAACAGACATCGGCGACTTATTGAGACTTTGCAGAGGCGTGGAGGTAACAAGGGTTGAAAGCACAGACCAAAGAAGACCTAGAAAAAATACTGTGTCCCATATAAGAAAATAATTTCTAAATTCCGTAGGGTTGAAATGGTTTAAAAAAAGAATGGTTGTCAGTGGTTTTAAGTTATATCTACAACAGCTTATTCATTAGGTAGAAATACTACTTTATACATTTGTTAAAAACGTTGATAAATAGAAGAAAAAGTTTTTGACTTTATTAACTTGAGTTAAATATTTTTCTATAACCCCTCAGGCCTCCAGCAAATTTTGTCGGAAGGTCGGAGTATTTCCGCTCTGCAATAAAATCCAAATAAATGAAATATTTTTTAATGTATCCGAAATATAAAAACAATTTTTGAAAATTTGTGAAATAAGCATTAAAATTTAATTTTTAGAAATAAACATAATTTTTTTTTAAATGTTTCGTTGCTGTTTGTCTTTCGGAAGAAGAACATATTTGGCCCAGTACGGTTGTAAAACAGAATATAACATTGTTTACTTGGAGATGTAATGTTTTTTTTTTAATAACGTACACTTTTACTGCTTTAAAAATGCGCTATTACGTTTGTACTATTAGAATCTTTGTCTAACAAACACAGCCTATGGGACCTTACCCGCTCCGTTACTTTATTCTCTGTAAACCAAATCACACTTTTGAACATATCTGTACAGTTTCTTAACTCCGTGGTAGAAAGCGACGGGTCAGAGAAAAATCGCCAAAATGACTAGCCGAAATGCCGGAATGCCATGAATGAATCGTTGATTTGTATGAAAACAATGAAGGATTATCGCGCATGCGATCCCGCTATTAGTTCTCACCACAGCCGCAGCCGGCGCACTAATCGCTTCCGCCATGCCTAACGACATTGCCCGCGGAAATTTAAAAAAAGAACGTGATATTTGTCTCGAGTAGGTTCCTTTCCTCCCCTGTACAATATTTAAAATAAAATTGAATAGTGTGTTCGATTTATTTTTCGAGTCGTTTCACGAAACCGATAGACGTTTAAAATGCCGTTAAAATTTACAAGCTTTTGAGTTTTCATTAAAAATGGCTTAAATATATTTTTTTGTTTACTAAATGTACGTGTTTTTTTGGTTTAATAGATTAATAACACACCTTTGACATGTAAAGTTAATGCTTTAGGAAGTTTTTGTGATAGTACTGAAATGGCTTTAAAAACAAATTTACATTCAATCCAATTGAGTGCTTCGTCAATAAGTGTATCGCTTTCTTGGAAATTCTGTGAAAATATTTAGTAAATATGTTTATCGTTTACTTCACGTTAAATTGCCAACAACATGAGAATTCCCTGAACATTATTGGTTTACATGTTCGTATTTCCATTTTAACTTTATTTTCAAACACAAAGTTGATTTATTTGATCAAATATGTTGGGGCTGTATTTTCCCTAAAGCGACCATAAAGTCAACATTTGGATAAAGGAAATTTCGAAAAGTGCGTGATAGGTAAGCATTAGTGATATAGCTACTTACTACCTGCCCAGCAAGCTACTAGCTAAACGGGGGGTAACACTACTAAAGTGATACAATAGTTTAGATTAGCTGCATGAATCATTATTGTGACAAGCGAGTCTTTCAGTTTATTCCCTAATATTGGAGATGAACACTTTTCAAAAATGTCTCAGATCCCGCCAAAACATTATTTTATGCAATGATAGTTTGAAGTTACTACCCGGACTCTCCGGAATGCAATAAAATGAATTAATATATAATTAATATGCATTGTGTATTAACTTGTGTAAATTATATCCGGAGTCGGAAAAGGTGGTATTAACCTAGACTCTAATAGAAAGAAATTTCAGACGGCTAGAACTCCGAGAGTTCTTGCTGGTTAACAAAACAGATTCCAGCTTTCTTGTTGAAGTTGTGGTTCGTGGTTGCTTTAAAAATTTCTCCTTTGGTTCCCGACTCAGCTGACTTGGTGTCCATACTCACTACCTATACTTGTACACTTGGTTTTACTAGGGTATTTGATGGGAAGCTTTCATATTTTAAGTTTTATATTATTTTTTGAAGACCAGATTCATGAGAAATTTAGAATTTGGTTTAAATACTGTATACCTATGTAAATTGAGGAACACTTTGTTTAGCATATTATTGCAATACATTTCAATTTACTATTTAATCCCACTAATTAATTATTCTACTGAGCCAATTAACTTGAAATGCTGCTTTAAAGAACCTGAAGAAAATGTGAATTTTAATCTTCTACGAATACATTCAATTTTTCTTCCTGTAATATTGTGTAATGGAATAACTTTCACTCTAAAATGTGTTTTTTTTTTAAATTATTTATCATGTCAATAACATAACAAACATCACACAGTTCCACAAAATTGTTGGAACCTGTGAACTGGAAACGAAACACATCGCTTTCCTGATGTTTTTTTTTTATCTACAAGATTTTTGCGAGTGGGAACGTGTGTTCAATATTCCAGATAACGTTTTCAATAAATCAGGCTAAGAACTTAGAATAAGTAACTTATTTGGAAAATAATTTGATTCTGAATGGATTAAGGCAAATATTTTCATGGTACTCAACATTCTAGACAAAATTATTCATAATTAATGTATCTACATTTTGCACATTTTAATTTGTTAAATAAGTAGATATTGTAATTGTTCACTCACTCAGAAGGGAGAGTTATCCTACCGACTGTTATCCTTAGAGGTGGCAATGAAAGGACGAATAATAATAATGATTAAATTTTCCTCAAAAATTTACTTGCCTAATGAGCATACAAAGGAACAGACAATTCTCCAACTGCCTCGCAATAATATTTTCGATAAAAGTTTAAGGGTTCGCACCAATCTGTTTTATTACCGTACCGTACTAAGTCAAGTCGTATTTGAAAGAAAATAAGTAATAAATAATACGATAATATTTTTTAATGATGGGGATGGGAATGCTATCGAAAATCTCTTACCTGGAAAAATTGAATTATTATTTACATAAATTCTAATAAGGATTTTTGTTTCTGTGTTTCAGCTGGATAATTCAACAAGTGTGTTGATAGTATTAGGTCCTATGGCTCTGACGTCTTCGGGGAGGTATCGCTGTGAAGTTTCAGGAGAAGCGCCACTCTTCCAAACTGTCTCTGATCATGGAGACATGGCTGTTGTTGGTAAGTTATAGAAAAAAAACTTTTTTATATTTATTGCAAGATCAAGTTACATCGTTCTAAATAGGAAGGAACAGCCTCTTTTCTTTGAATATACTTCTGCCACATCCTTTCGCCTTATACTAATGTAAATCACAATACGATTTTCTCGCCAATCTTATAAAATCCTTCGAATATTTATATGCAACGGAATAGAAGGCCGGCTAAACAAAAAACGTATTTTTGTCAAGCCGGAGGCTACCTTCAATATTCTCTCTTGATTATTTATATCTCCCGAAATTCCCTAGTAACTTGCTCAAACCAATCTTACAATGCTGATGTCGGTGTTTTATTTTATACGGTAGTCGACAATCTTATGATTCATCGTATCCTTTCAGCTTTGCCCGAGTACGGTCCAGTCATCTCTGGATCCAGACTTAGGTACCAAGTGGGAGACCACGTCAAGGTCAACTGCACCTCGGGGAAGTCAAAGCCCGCAGCCAAACTGAGCTGGTTCATTAACGGAGAGCCGGCCAACTCCCAGCTGCTGAAGGGGCCCTATATCATGGAGACAGAGAATGAAATGGAGGTTACTTCTCTTGGGCTGGAGTTCAAAGTCAGGCCAAAGCACTTCAGGAAGGGAGATTTGAAGTTAAAGGTAACCTATTCATTATTTTTTAAATTATTTTTTAACATTGCGCGCGTATTAGTATTATACTCGGTGCACTAAGAATGTAAAATGCCACTAATTATCTATTTTATTCTTAATTAACGTAGTTATTTGTCTCTTTGTTGAAATCTTAACCTTGATTAAAAAGACCCTACCAAAGTCCTTGTGGGAAGCCAACGCCACGATTCTTAATGTAGTTTGAAATGGCTTTAGCTATATTATCACTTCTTTAATTCAACCTCCTTAATCGGTTTGGATACTTACTCCAAAAACGAGTTATAAAACACTTCGTTACTCAATTATAGTTTATATTCAACTCACTTATTTCTACGATCGTGATACGAGAAAACCAATGGAACGCAGGAAAACACTTTATCAAAGGACTTTCCCATCAAAACCGTGGTTTCAACTACCCAATTACTCCAAAAAGATATCTCCTCAATATTTGAATGAGCATCGGACATGGTTCCGTTCCTTCTCACCTTTTAAAAAATCACGTTCTTGACTCATGAGATTGTAAATTCTGTGGTCTAGAAGTGGGAACTTTATATAACATAATAATAATAATTTTCCCTCTCTAAACAGATGTCCTCTCTTCTATCAAGCCTTATCTAATATTACCTTCGCTTCATTCAATATCTCATCTCTTCTCAGTCTGAATTTGATTCTAATCTTCCATATAATTTTTAAATTTGTCAATTTAAACAAAATTAAGATATAAAATCACTTTCTCTCTCTACATAATTTTAAATTTGGCCTAGAAAACCCAGAAAGCCTAAGAAAAACATCGATTTATTTCAAAAAAATACAAATACAACAGATATATTATCAGCCATACCAAAATTTACTGTAATCTCGATCACTGAACTCAGAAAAAAGGTCTTATTTCCCTTATTCTGTAGGTACCTTCATACCTATCAGTTCTTACCTGAAACTCTGTGATCTACACGATCACAGAACTCAGAAAAAAAGGTATTATTTCCCTTAGTCTGTAGGTACGTATACGAGTATACCTAATGGCTCCAACACTACCACTACCTGGAAAAAGGGCCTCATTTCCCTACAGTAGATGTAACGAATGTATTTGGAGGTTGCAATTTTTATTTAGTATTTTCATTGCGGTTCAGAAAAAGTGTCAATATTCATTGCCCTTCTTTAAAAAGTATTCTTGTGATTATTATACTCAGGTTGGGTCACAAAGTCGGATACTTTCTCGTTTAGAGATGTTTTCAATACATTTAGTGAGATTTAAAATTAGAGTTTGCAATTACTAAGGGCTTTGGAAGTAGTTTTTCTTAAATTCACGATATAATTAAAATATACTGTATATATAAATATGTAACCTTTAGATAAATGATTTAATTTTTAGAATTGAACCTTATTTTCACAGATGTTGGGGAAAAATGTTATGTTTTTATGATAATCTAAATGGAAGAAATGGTGGGAAAATCTCATGACTAAATTGTTTAGAATAGATAATGTCGCATTGTGGAAGCAACATAACCTTTTGTTTTATTCCAGTGTTTGGCAACAATCGCCACAGTTTACTGGAAGAGTAACGAGGAAAGCGTCCAGGGTGAAAGGCAGAAGATTTATACCAAAACCAGGGAAGTCGATTCGACAAGCAACTCTCGCGCCGATAGGGTGCAAGCTTCTTCGGTCAGCAAAGGAATTTCATCAGCTCCCTGGCTATTCCATTCTCCGGGCTGTCTATGGATACTATCCCTGATGGTAGTTTTACATGGAAGGTAAAAAACGTATTTTTATTAAGACACTAAAACGCAATCAAAGATACCAGTATGTTTTACTCATTCAAATTTTACATGGACAATTCTAACTGTTACACTGAGAAATGTTATCAAGCACATATCATATTTTGACTTAAGACCAAAATGCGCATACTTTACCATCTATACTGTTAAAGTGTGCGCATTTTTGCTCTGCAATGTCATGAGCGGATATTATCTGTACTGGTAAAGCGTGCGCATTTATGCTCTGCTATGTCATCAGCATATTACCTGTTCCATTGTACAAATACATGTTCCTATAGTTGTCAGTGGGTTTATTATGAAAAAATGGAATTCGATAAACCTTTAAATCATAGACATCCAAATTAATAGACTTGCAGTAACATGAAAACTGGGTATCATTTCGAAGAGCTAGAGACAAACCACATGACGATATTTTTGGCACAATGAGAGTTTGAGAATGCTTTGAATAAACTATGACACCAGTCGTATATTGACCACCGAAGAGCGCACGTTGAATTAACCAGAACAACTGTAGAAAAGTAAAGTTCGCTTAAGTAAGACAAAGGTTTGTAGCGTTATTCATGTAGTCCATTGTCCGCTTTTATGTGCAGGATCGGAATGTTCCTTCTTAAACAATCGCCTGGCGTAGTGGCGCTAAAATTAAGTGAGGTGGGTAAATTATAACACATTTTAGAAAGTGTCTTACTAAATAGTGTAACAATAAATTCAATTTTGGAAACAAGTTCGAACTTTTCTTTATCCGATTTGGGAAATGCAGTGAAGTTTTTTACGCAGCCAACAGTTTACGCGCTATTGTAAAAAGGACTAGTAATTCATACGCTGATTTTATTTTCGAGGACCAAATGGTGATATTACAATGCGAGTTACCTGTATACCTTCAGATACATTTTTTGAAAAATAATCGAAAGTGAAACGGTCACGCCGCTTCCCGCACTCCGCACATTTGGTTTGTTCCCCTTTTCCTGATTAGCTCGTGTATTAATTTTAATGTCTATGCTTTAAATATTTTAAAAAGAGTTCAAGTCTATTTGATTGGATAGTAAATTCTTTGCTCCATTTGCTGTTTACTAAAGGTTTTCTTGCGGTTTGTTTGTTGGCCGTTTATGCCTAAGTCAAAGTGTTTAAAGATGAAGTGATAAAATATATACTAGCACTTTGGTTACGTTAACAAGCGATTCCTGAGCTAACAAAGTGGCAATCTCCTCAGTTGATAAAGGCACTTTAAGCATTTCTGATAAAGATGACTCAATAAATTCAACCAAAGACTAACCTAGTTATTAAAGGTTACGACAAACTCAACATTTTTATAGATACTTAACTTAGAATTTTTTCTTGGTTTGCATCTTTAACTAATATATCAACTTTAATTGGTTGTGCAAAGCGTAAAGTAAAAATTTAAATTTTCTTTCAGTTGAAACCTGCAGACTGAAGATAATATATTGATCCCGATCCGCCCTCCAAAAAAACTCGTGTAGTTTCTACGTATAGTGAAAATAAACAATTATTATCAAAGACTTCTTGCCGAAGATTTTATCATGTTATGTTACCACCGTGGAAAGCGTCAAATTATTTATACGTGTTTTGTGTTTTTATAAAACAATTATGTAGAATTGTGAAAAGTGTGATAATTTTCACTAGCATTAAATGCGTCCTTAATATTTACTTTGTAACTACCGAAAGTCATCCTTGAATTAATTATTCTTATAAATCTAGTGTAAATTTTTATTTCACAGGCTTAAGCTTACTTAAGAATGCTATCGTTTTAATTATTTAAATAATAAAGTTGTCGTGATTTTTACAATATTTAAATTAGGTGGTAATTTACAAATATCTTTTTATGGCAAATATCAAGCGATCCTTAAAAGAATTTCCTTTTTAAGAATCCGCAAATTGAGCTTTCATCAAAAGGCACAAATCAATTTCAAGTCAATCATTTCTCTGTGATAACACATTTTTCATTTTTACGCTAAACCAATTTTTTTTTTGATGTCACACATTTTAATGAAACAAAAATAATGTATCAATTCAAAATCATATCAACAGTCATAAAACGATAAGTCATGTCTTGATTAAATAATCATTACTTTGTGTTTTTTAGATAAGTTGTACATAAATTATGATTATAATAAATGGATATTTAATATGATTACGATTATGATTATGATACGACATATGTTTGTTAATTTGTCATTGTATAAAAAAAATGTACAAATAAAATATATCGTAACCAATTTGATTATTATTTCTGAGCACTCAAAGACAAATAAATGTACTTAAAGTTATAATATTACGTATGTACTTTACGTTTTAGGTGTTTAGCAAGAAAATGTTTACCAATAAAAATACCGGTAAGTTATTTTAGTTGGTAATTCTTGTAAAGGTAAGAAAATTAAACACCTCATTACATTTTATTCATCATCTCCCCACACACGGAGATAACTCACTAAAATGAAAAATTGTTAGTTTATTAAAAATCTGGTCAAATTATTCGTTTTTCTGTTAAAAACGGGACTGCAGGCTTTCGACGAATAAATTGACAGAGTTCCTGACAAACTTTCAGTTAAAAGCGAATGTTTTGTCAGGATAGCGAAACACGTGTTTCTTACAAATATTGATATTGATATTGACATACTGATATTGTTGCATTCCGTCATAAAATTATCAGGAAAAGAACTGGTTTAACATTAATTATGAATGACTAATATTTTAACAGGAAATTGTCATGCTATGACTTTTTTTAGCAGGATCATTTTTCTAGTTGCAAAAGCCTGAATGGATTTCCTACTGACCTTTTCTACTGTTGGGCAGGTTTTTTTTGGAGGGAAGATATTGGATCGTTTTATAGGAGGGAGGAAACACAAAAGCCGAAAAGAACCCCATGGCCGAGACTTCAAGCAACATACCGAGTGTAGAAAATGACTCGATGCGATGCGAAAAACATAATCCTTATAGATTGCTGCTTATGTTTGGAACACTTCTGATTTATCTTTGGTTGTGTAACGATGACCAAGTTTTCCAGAACTGCAGGTCTTTTGAATATCGTTTTACTAAAATACCGTTAGAACAAACAAAGATGTTGTCAAATGTTGTTGAGAACATCAATCGCTTATGTTCTAATATTTGTAAGATAGGTGTTTGTGTGTAAATAGATCAATTTAGGAAAGAGTATAATTACGAGCGCGTCAATCCTGCTTGAATCCTTATTCGACAGTGTTCTAAATTATTATACTAGCAAAGGTAAGAGTAAAAACCAACTTTCATTAGAGTATTCGAAAAGATGAAACCAACTTCTTACAGGAAAAAAAATTGGAATCACTTTAAAAGGAAATTTAAGTACCTCCGCTATACCGTATATAAATATTAAAAAAGACTTAGGACTTTTTTTTCAATTGATCGATAATAAATATTGAAAAACTCTGCGAAACTCTGATTTCTATTGAAAAAACAAACCATGGGTGGGTGGCTCACAATTCATCGCCCCGCTAAAACGAACGATGAATTTTAAGCGGTACCTTTTTTGGTAATATATTTGAATGGCTGCTCTTAGGGACCTAATAAGCCTAAAAGCTCCTCTTACTTCAGTCACTTAGTACGTTAATATGTATAGGTGCTTTAACAAATAAAACAAATACCTTGTTTTAGTACTGTCCAAACACAATAAATACTCAGCCTAATGGGTTGTCAAAAAAATATTAAAAAAAACTTTTTTTTTATTACTCCACACCGAAGGCCGTACGTAATCTGTTGGGATATTGTGTGTAGTATCTTTTTTAATGAAAGGAATGAGAGGAAGTTCTGGGAAGGTAAAAGGTATGAGGGTTGGGTAGGAATCTAGGGGTTAGTGTGTCCAGGAGTGACGGGTATATTAAGAATCAAGGTGATATGTCGAAACACCAGTTAGATAGGTCAAAGAGTCTCCCCAAACTAGCCTCTTCTGATCTGGTATGCCACCAGCTGGTGGACAGGCGCATCCTGAACAAAGCTGAACCGATGAACTCGGGCACACCTGCTAAATCATCAAACGTGGCAGAGGTGTTGGTTATCAAATAAATCGTTCCCGGGGCGGCGGTACCCAAACCCGCCTCCCAAATTATTGTATATTCGAGGACGAGGAAGTTTTTCATAATTCAAACCGTAGCAAATGCAAGTTCCGAAGAAATTTAGTGCATGTTTGATTTGATATTGTATTCCTTAATTAAAACTGGTAAGTATAAATCATATCGCATAACTAATAAACTAGATACCAAAATTATTTTAAATATGTATTTCTTTTGTTTAAATGACAGATCTAAAAATGTTAAAATCTGAATCACTAATAAATGAATTTTAATGTTTAATAACGGTTAAAGTGATTTGTTTTTGGGGTATTATGCCGTGTTACGCTACCTCCTTCCTTAGCCAACGTTTCGGATAGCATTGCAGTGTCCATCATCAGGACAATGTGTAATCTGACATCTGCCCTGATGATGGACACTGCAATGCTGTCCGAAACGTTGACTAAAGAAGGAGGTAGTGCAAAAACAAATCACCATAATACTTTTGACCGTGAAAATCTTAAATCATACTTTAATAAAGTGTTCATTTAAAGTAAAGGGTAATAATTCTGGTTATTTCTTTAATTATTTATCAAAAAAACAAAAGTAAATTGGTCAATGAAAATTGACAATGCATTTGTTTTTGATATACAATGATCCGGAGGTAAATAATTTATAAATACTTTTAGTTTCATAAATCCTGCAATTTTTAACCGTTTCTTTATAAAAATTGGACGTTATTGGAATGTCACTTAGCTTCAACAATGTTGTCTATAGTAATAATTATTTATTTGGAAGATTTCTTTTATCGGGAAAAGGGTGTGGTGCAAGCATAAAATGTGCTGACTACTTAAACCACCTCCTGGTATAAAAATATTAATTAAGCCATAAGTTATTTTATTCAATATGAGTATATATTAGGCTTGTTTTTATGAGTTATTAACTGAAAGGTAAAGTCGATAAAAAATATTTAACGAAGAACACTCGACAGTCCAGCACAACCATCATTCTACCATTCAACCATCTAAACTAAAAACTTACCTTTTTAAGTTGTCGTACCCTTAAATTAAATATACCAATCCTAAGAGAAAGTCCAGTTATATTCAATTTTTCAATTAAGTCCTAAACCCTGTATCTAAATTTCGCCAATAAACAATTAGATAATGTTAATTAAGTGTTAATCTCAAGTGACCTACCAGGTAAGTATTGAACTGTATATTTTCTCCATAAATAGTTAAGTAATAACACTGTAGAAATGTATTATAAGTTTGTACAGCGCCCTTGAGGTGTTTTGCACAAAAACGGCGCTATAAAAGTCATCCAGGTATTATTATTATTATTCTAAATATCTATATGTAGATTTCCTCTGGGTTCCAATGTTCTAACTCCACTTTTCAATGTTCTGACACCGAGCTTTGTAATGTGTTCGTAGCGTTCGTGTAGTTCTAACTGCGCACACGGGGAAAACTCACTAATATGAAATATTTTTAATTTATAAATGTGGTTAAATTATTCGTTTTCCCGTAGAACGGGACTTTATGTCTATAAAGAATGAATCGACAAATTTCATAACAAACTATCTGTAAGTCACGAATATGTTATGAGGAAGTCGGAACACGTGTTCTTAAAAATTATAATATTTCCGCATTTCGTCCATTATTAGGACAAGGTCACCTTCGTGAACACGTGTTCATATATATTCTGAATGACTAATGTATTATTAGGAAATGTGCAAGTAGTCATATTTTTAACAGTATTTTGATTTAAAAAATCCGTACACATTGTTCTCTATGCATATTCATTGAAACTATGATATTTCGAATTTGGCGATACTAGTTTTAGTTTTTATGTTGTCAAGTAAAAAAAATATTTTATTTGTATATTTACCAAAGCCGGGTTTTAACCCACGCTCTCTGGGTTCAGAGCCTTAACGATCTGTCAAGCATGACGTCAATTTTATGTCATTTTTCATGTTATTATTTTTATAAATCCCAATTAAATTTTTCAACTTCAAAAAAATGATTGTGGTTGGCCGATTAAAAAAATCACATCTAAAAAATGTTGGTCGTATTACGTTTTCATATTTGAATCTCAAGCATCATGACTCAAATTAGGATTTAAGTAGTTATTAGGTAGTGTGACATCATTGAACACATCTTGAAGACATTTTGTAAAGATTTTGTTGCTAAAACAGTCAGGTTCACAATTAAGGTTGCATTGGTTTATGTAAGCTCTTTGTTACAACTTTCATTTAAGCTTTTGGATAGTAATAAAGATACTAGATGCCTTAAATAATCCACATGACACTGCCAAGTACAAAAACAATATCGGAATTTGTAAACTGTGCATTTTGAAATGTATTTTTTTACGTCATGCCCTGAAGTCATTGTGAGCCAGTAGGTATCTTCAATCTACCAACAAACAAAAACAAAAAAGGCGCACAGATTTAAACGTTCCGTGCATTAAAGCTTTAAATACTGCAATTAAATTGTCCAACGTTTGGGGCGAAGTTGCTTTATCCCGTGACCCGCCACGGTTTCAGCATATGCCTTGGGCCGTATGCTGAAACATAAGCACATGGCATCTAGTATGCAGCAAGCTCCGTAACAGTGAACACACTGGCTGGACAATATCACGAATGTGCACAATATTGCGTTCACATGACAGACCCGCTGTATTCGGCTACTATTTGGTGGTGGTGTGTATTATCAGGCAACCACAGGAAGAATGCTTCGCTAACTAACACCCTTATTTGCCTGATGGGCGGGCTCTATTTTATGCCTGTTGTAGTTTGCTATCGCGCCGCGGGAATTTTTGCCAAAAAACACATATTATTTCCTGCTGGTGGAAATTCGCAATTTTGCGGGGGATATTTGAAACACGCCGTAGATAACACTCATTTGTTCACCTTTGTTCTGTGTTTTTTCGATTTATTCCGTTTTCCGGTTCACTTTTAAATTCGATGTATTTGAAGTTTGTGCAGCAGCGTTTGAATTTTTTTTCGTCCATTTCACTGGAAAGAATGGGCAATTCGTCCTATTATTACATTTTTTCATTACTGTTATCACAGTAAAAATTAACGATGTTTTTTTGACAACATACTCAGTATTTCAATTTTTTTTAGAACAAGTGTCGTTGTTATATTTTTTGAATCAAATGATAATATCTAATAAGTATCTACTCCTCGAACAGTGATCATCAAAACATATTTCATTAACGAGAGTTTTAATAACATTAATTTAAGACGAGTCAATACTCTAAAATAAAGTCGGAATCTTCCCGGCATAAGTGAAGAAGCCATGCACAAAAAAAATGCGACCAGGTGTATTGGACAGACCTACGGTTGAATTTGACCTAGCAGGCCTTGAAAATTGGAAGCCTTTCAAACCGCTTCACATTAAATATTTTAATATTAAGGTATTGTTTTTATAAATCTTAAATATTCGTATGGATCGGTCTAAAAATAAATTAAAATTTGAATGGAAAAGAATTTGTCGAAATTTATTAAAATGTGAACCTCGAGCGAGCCCCCGTTTGTCTTATGTCGCCTTATTCAAATGAAATAACATATAAGGTACTGTGTATAGTGTGCACATTAAATAAAATAAGAGAAAATTAAAAATCGTTCATAATACTAGTTAGTAAACAGGATAAATATTTAATAAAACTGGTACATTTATAACACCTGAGTAAAATAAATCAAGATAACCACAAATGAATGCACCAAATTCACTAGTTTTCTTTTTAATATTTGTTATTACATTATTTTTAAATCCTTTGCCGGTTCAGCACATCTCTCTGTTCTTTGAAGGTAAAAATTATTAAATTATTTTAAGTCATGAGAAACTAGAATAGCAGTTTATTCTGTATAGTGTAAGAAACCTTCATACGTCGGACTTCAAAACAGTTTTGAACTCTGAAAGCAACAGAGCAGAAATTTCGTTGCTTCCTCTTTCGTTACTTAGCCGCGGAGACGGAATAAGGTAACCTCAGAAAGGAGTTTACAAAGGACTAGCAAAGGCTGTACCTTTACAGCGTAAGGGTAGAAAAAACTAAACTCCATTAAATCAGGATGTTTATTTAATAATACTACGCATGAACAAAACTATGTTTTTTTTCACTCCTTTTAAATATGCCAACCAAAGACTTTTTTTATATACTAAGAATAACAGGTCACTTATCTATTTTTTTTTAAATTAATGCTTGAAATTATTATGAAATCGTGGACAGCTTTATTCAAGTAACCGTAAAAAGAATATCTTGTAATAAATCACCAATCTTGTAATCAATCTGTACATCGAATCACCAGGAACAGTGGCGTGCAGTCCGTAAGAGCGAGAATGCATGAAAATAAAATTTAAAAATCTTATTCTTTTATCAAGGTATGCGGTATGCATAACTTTGAAATTTCTATTGACAGTACGTAAATAGTAAAAAGTAAATCCAGAAACAAATAAAGGAATTCAACTCTCCTATATTCGTGGATACTTTTAATATTATATATGCAGAGAAGAGTGAGTATTATTTATTGAAAATATTAGTCTATTAAGAATATATCGGAAGACGTGTTCTCGCAGGTGTCCTTTTCCTAATAAATATAATGACCAAATTTTACCATAAAAGAATTTTTATGAACACGTATTCCGCAACTCAATAACATATTCATGTTTAACTGACAGATTATTAGGAAACCTGTCACTTAATTAATTAAAGGCCTGCAATCCCGTTTATAGCAGGAATACGAAAAATTGATTAGTTATTTAATAAATTAGCAACATTTTGTATCAGTAAAATTTCTCCGTGTCGTAACTGTTTTATATGTTGTTTCCAGCAAAAAAATCTTCAAATTTCTAATGCTAGTGTATTTCAAAGAAATGTCGCATTTGACGTGGAAATTTACAGGCTTTTGTAGCTGTGCTCTGGCATACATCATCACCCGTGTTTCGTTCATCTCCACGCAATTTTGAATAATCCGGTCATCATTATCAAATGGATTTTCACTCACACATACAACGTTATAAACGAGATATGTCTTGTAAAATCTGGCAAAGGATTTCCATGAGTAGACCAGGGTTGGTTTAATTATCCGCTAGCACGGGACCACGGGGATTCCCACGTGTTCCGGGGCATCCCTGGACCGCCGAGGCTGCGGTCGCCCTTTACTCAAAATAAACTTATAAAGCGGTTATTAAAATTCCGCGCGCCAGCTCTGAGGGGATGCAAATGCTGAACGGATTAAATGTTACAATATGTACAAACTGCGAACGTTAATTCCAGGAAAACTAATTTGCACTGAATAATAATTATAATTATATGGCTATTATTGTATGGTTGCTTTACTCGCAGCCAAAGATATTAGAAGAACCTCGCAGCAATGGTTTGTGCGTTGAGTTTCATTAGCGCTGTACAACCAGTTGCAAATATTGGAAGCACCATATTTTTGTTGAGACTGGAACACGTGCAATATTCCCAGAAGTCTACGTGACAAAAGATTTTAATCGAACATATAGTCTGTTTTCAAACAGGTACACCATAAATATTCAAAGAATAAATCTATGGAAAGAGAAAAATAATTCTCGTTAACATTATAACAAGCTTGCAAGAAGCGATCATCGAACCAGAGTTAAGTTGGTTTCTCAGAATGTGGTCATACTAAACATAGCTTGCAGATACTATACATATTTAGGATCGATTAGCTGTATGTGTGTGTATGTAGGTATCGCTAATCCCCAATGTTGAGTTTGCACGAAGAAAAATCAGTAAAGATAATTTTTTTAAATCCTGTTAAAAACGTGACGGCACGCTATTTCCTCATAATCTATCAGTACATTCAGAATCTAACTCAACGTGTGTTAACGCAGGTGTGCCTTTTCTAATAAATATAAAGATAAATATCAGAATTTTTATGAAAACGTGTTCCGACCTCCCCATAACAAATTCGTGTTTTACTGACAGTTTGGAAACCTGTCGATTCATTCGTTAATTCTACAGTCCAGTTTATAACAGAAGTTCTAATAAATGTGCAGATTTTCAATAAATTAGTAGTATTTCAAATCAGTAAGTTTTCTCCGTGTGGGAGGCACATCTGGAATAATAATCTCGACTTCATGTAAAAATGAGCAATACGTATGAATTGTTACTCCTAATAGGCAGTATTTAGAACAAAGTGAATCTGTGTTTGTTCTTTTGGTATTTCAATGCAAGTCGCTCAGAGCGATTGTTATTTTTGATCCATGCGACACCTGTGTATAATTGGGAGACACGCCAAACGCGTGTCCAAAAGGTGTACGCGAACTTGTCTGTGGTGTATCCTCCCTAAAATTTGTGTTTTTTCATTACTTATTCATAACCTGCGCACAGCATCCCCAAAGCTGACTTAGGTTCTTGGCGAAAACTCACGAGTAAAGATCACACGGAGAAATCTTACTGATGTAAAATCTTGCTAAATAATCTTTAATTTAATTTTTGAAGTGAAACTTCTTTACCCGCGTCATGCAATTTCGAGTACCGGAGTAAAACCAACTCATGACCGAAACGAAAATGCGGGACCGATTAAAGTTCATTTGATCTAGTCAAAGTTTTGAAGTAAAATATAAATGCTTCTTAGCTCATCTCGACAACTGGCGTTGGTGGTGTAATGGTCAGCGTAGTTGCTTTCCAAGCAGTTGATCCGAGTTCGATTCTCGGCCATCGCACATAATTTTTTTGTTTTTAACGCCTTTTTTTTTTTCAATGGTTGACCATAATATCAATCCACTAAGTAATATTTTAGGCCTGTAGCATACTTGAAAAGTTAAAGAATGATATAAAATTTTTTATGATGTTAACGATAAAAAAATAAAAAAAAACATAAAATTACCATAAAAAATGGGCCAACGGCACGCGGTGTTCCCAAGCGGTCACCCATCCAAGTACTGACCGCGCCCAATGTTGCTTAACTTCGGTGATCGGACGAGAACCGGTGTGTTCAACATGGTATGGTCGTTGGCAAACGCTAAACAATATTAATTTCTATTCTACCTGCCAATAAATATATGAAAATTAGTATAAAAAAGCCCTAATAATACTGAAAACATTAGCAAGGTGTGTGCGACGTTGATAAAAATAATCATTACATACGCGCTTGAAAAAGATCGTAATTACATCCATAACTTTGCAGGAATTTTTTTTTTCAATGGTTGACCATAATATCAATCCACTAAGTAATATTTTAGGCCTGTAGCATACTTGAAAAGTTAAAGAATTTTATGATATTATTAATGATAGTAACGATAAAAAAATAAAAAAAAACATGAAATTACCATAAAAAATGGGCCAACGGCACGCGGTGTTCCCAAGCGGTCACCCATCCAAGTACTGACCGCGCCCAATGTTGCTTAACTTCGGTGATCGGACGAGAACCGGTGTGTTCAACATGGTATGGTCGTTGGCAAACGCTAAACAATATTAATTTCTACTCTACCTGCCAATAAATATATGAAAATTAGTATAAAAAAGCCCTAATAATACTGAAAACATTAGCAAGGTGTGTGCGACGTTGATAAAAATAATCATTACATACGCGCTTGAAAAAGATCGTAATTACATCCATAACTTTGCAGGAATTTTTTTTTTCAATGGTTGACCATAATATCAATCCACTAAGTAATATTTTAGGCCTGTAGCATACTTGAAAAGTTAAAGAATTTTATGATATTATTAATGATAGTAACGATAAAAAAATAAAAAAAAACATGAAATTACCATAAAAAATGGGCCAACGGCACGCGGTGTTCCCAAGCGGTCACCCATCCAAGTACTGACCGCGCCCAATGTTGCTTAACTTCGGTGATCGGACGAGAACCGGTGTGTTCAACATGGTATGGTCGTTGGCAAACGCTAAACAATATTAATTTCTACTCTACCTGCCAATAAATATATGAAAATTAGTATAAAAAAGCCCTAATAATAAGAGAGAAGAATACTAGAAGTTTCACTTCTGTCTTGCGTAGGCTTGACACACCCACTTTTTTTTTTGTTAATTTATAAAAAACATTTGATACAGTTGACAAATTTGTATCAGCAATCTTAGAATTAAAATAAATATTGTATTAAAATAAATATTATAAGTATCGGAATATCAAAAAACTTTTCAACTAGAAATAATAATAGTTTCTCCAATAACTAATATTAGATATTGACATTCTTATGGCAGAAGAGTAACAGTTTTTTTCCAAATCAGTTATGTCATATTTACTTGCCAAAAATATTGCTAGATTCCTCGGATAAATATTGTCAGTGCGAGTGATGTAAGTGTATCATTAATCAGTCCTGAAGGTGTTTACACAATCTGGGAGGCCACAATATCGGCGAGATTGGGAGGCCACTTAATAAAATGATGAAACTCGATGCAAACAAATTACCTCGACCCGAGCCGATCTTTCCTCGTGTAACTTGATGTACATGCCATTCGTTTTCATTCGGCTTCAAAGGGTATGAGATGCATGAGAACTTTGGTTTGCGAGCTTGTGTTCATACTTTATTTTTTTTTAATTGTCGATAGCGAATTCGAACATAAAATTTGATATTGACAATTAAACTTGCTAAAGCTTTTTTTACATTAACCCCACACAAGAAGCCATGGGGAAAATAATTTCCCCCAGGACCTTTGGATGCTGTGTGGGGGTCTTTTTTAAGGAAAAAATGGAGAGGAAGTTTTGGAAAGGAAAAAGGTATGAGGACCGGGTAGGAATCTAGGGATCAGTGTGTCCAGGAGTGACAGTCATATGAATATTTATTTTTTTCCTCCCCTGCTCATCCCACTAGAGAATTCCTGTGTCGAGATGAGCAGCTTTACAATTATATGTAATCAATTAAGCAAAGTACGCACATACATAAATTGATTATATCGAATATGGGGTTTCTAAGGCGATTTATGACAGAATCCAAAATAACAACTCTCAGCTAGTATGGAATTTTTGACCATTTTCATGAATAGATTTAACGAACCGAATAGTTTTTGTTTATTTTTTTATTTTCACTGATCATATTATAAATCAACGGAGCTTTATAAGAAATTCTCCTTTATCCAATGGATGTTTTGTAATATATAATTTATCCTTCCTACTGCAGCGCAAGGCGATGGGTCGAGATACCAGTTGGAGAGGTCAGAGGGACATCCCAAACCATCCTCTTCAAATCTGACATGCCACGCAGCTATTAACGCACCTCACTCGATGAACTCGGGCACCCCTACTAAATCACCAAACTTAGTGAACCACTTGGTGTGACCTACGGCAGAGGTGTTGGTTATTGAGTACATCGTTCCCGGGGCGGCGGTACCCAAGCTCGCCACCCAAATTGAAAACTTAGTTAAATTTTCCTTTAATAAAAATGAAAATGAATTCATCGAATATAAGAATAGCACGTGATCATTCGTCTTTTCGAATATAAATCTATCCCTCATTTGTCTATCCAATTTTATATTTTCTCATTTGCGACTCAACGTGTTTGGTACAATATTTGCTTGGATCGAAGTAATTTTTTTCAGAAACATAAATTACTGAGCGGATTTCGGCAAAACCAATGTTCCCGGTGCAATCTGTACGAATGTTGTGTGTCCCATAATATAATACCAGTAAGATGTTTACAAGTAAGTCACCTATATTTATCTAAGATTATGAAAACACTTTATTACATAGGTAGTATTTTTGGGCTCCCGAAGTACTGCAACATTTCGACTATGATTACAAAGGTAGCATCCACAGTTCCTTCCTTCGGAGGCACTCTATAACAAAGAAACAAAAATGTTTATAAAGCGTCAAAATATTATTTTTCCACCTGCTCATATAAAAAATCGATAGCATATTATTCCAGGTTCGACAAATTCATTTTCATGTTATTATGATTGACTGGATTACACGCGTCATCTTATTATCCAAACCGTGGAAATATTTTTCATTTAGAGTTGTTGAAAATGTCATCAATTCCAAATTGGGTTTTTACGCCCGGCCGGGTGATACTTTTCGTTAGTATGAGAACGAATATTTTTCCAAGGTAAGCTGAAGGGAATTCGATCATAAATATATCTCCAAATTATGTTTTTCTTTATGACATAGGAAGTACACATGCATGAATTTTTTTTTCATAAATTCTTGTTAGTATTTATTATAATTAATTTATTTATATCTATTCTTGAATACACATTTTACAAATGATTACAGTGGTTTATATTGTAGTACAGAGAAAAAAGTACAGAAAAAAGGTATACAAAATAAAGAACATAGGTTGAAATAGGTAAAACTGTGTTTGGGTGATATTGTATGTTACGTGAACACCTCACTAGGAGAACCTGTGCTGAGGTGTTAACGTGTTTGTGATTAAGTGTGACAGGTATTTATGTGTTGTAGTAGAAAGTTAATTTTTTTTTCACAGACATTGAAACATGAAACCACACATTTATATGTGAGTGTATGTATTTTTGGATAATTCTTGAAGAACGTGTATAATATTTAATTTTACTTATTATATTTTGGTTATTTTTGGTTTGGAATTATAATCTTTTGAATAAAGTGAATATCTATAATAACCTATATGTTTACATAAATTTAAATATTGTTGAGGTTTCACGTCAAACGCGTTTAATTTGAAATTTAATGTTATTATTATTTATTGGACAAGAGTCCCAAACTGCTCCCAACTATCTAGATCCAGTACGACTATAGCATCCCGATTTGCGGATGTTGTGATTCTGAAGGTAGAGTGGAAGGAAAGGAGATGAAATAAAAGACGGTGAGGATGTATCTGGTCACCAAACACACTTAAATCCATTTCAAGCAACATTTCAACTCTGAAAGGTAGTCGTGTAAGGAGATACTGAGACTGTGAATGTCTTCGACTCTGGAACGTGCCGCAAATAAACTATAAATTATTTTAAAGAATGAATTGTGATATAACAAAAATTAGTCAGATAAAATTTACTAGCGCACGCTGGGATTCGAACCCGTGACCGCCAAATTGTCAGCCGAGAGCCTTACCCCTCGACCACGGAGGCCATATATTACATTTTCTAAGCTTTTATATGCAGGGGTCTTCTGTTTTGGTCACGAAGTATTTATCATCCAACTTACTATAATAAATAATATTAAAGTATTTAGATTTTTTTTTCAAATTATTAATAAAGTATATGAGCTCTTATGAAGTCTCTTATGGTATTATAATTAGTCATTGAATGAAGTCGCTCTTGTAAGATGGCACATTTTCTCTTTTTTTTTTTTCAAAAAGAAAGTCAAACATTCCCAGGTTACGAATAACCTGACAATATTTGAAAATCTCCTACTACCACCACAGTAAGCTGAAAATGTTGCTTGTGTTGTGATGGAGGACTTAGCCAGCCGAGGAATTGAACACACTACGCCTGGGTGGGACCCAAACGCGATGTCAACTCGGCCACCGACCGGTCGAAATACAAAATTAATTTAAAATATTGAATAATTAAATATAATAATAATAAATAACACGGCATATTTGCGGCACGTTCCAGAGTGGAAGCTATTCTAAGTGTCAGCCCTGTGTCAGAACACCATTCAGAATTCTAACGTTGCTTGAAATGGCTTCGGCCGTATTTGGTGAACAGATCTGAATAGCCAGGTGTTTCCCCTCCCTACTACATTCAGCTCCACAACATACCCCAATTGGGGATGCCATAGTATCACTGGCTCCAGACGGTTGGGACCAGTTGAGACTCCTGTGCGGTTTCACATAAAAGAAGTAAAAATTTATTTCTAAATATATTTCGAAACTAGTGGTTTCTTTATCGGGATAAACGTATTATGAAAATGAATAAGAATTGTCAAATAATTATCCACAGACAAAAAATATTACGATAAAAATATGCAATTATAAAAAAAAAATATATTTAATTAATTATACTGTGGTTTACTTCTCTAATTGGCAGATAAGTAAGTTGATACTGAAAGTTTAGTATATACTGAATATACTGAAGTGTAACTTTAAAACTATGTAACGCGGAAGGTGTTAACGTTTATATACACCTAAACGCCTTCACTTATTTATGATACAAGCGTATTTCTATTCACAATGGAGAATATATTCCCATTTATACATGTAGGTACGTGTGTGTAAACTGCTGGTGAGTATATTTGTGACTTGGTATTTATTTGAGAGTGTGTATACTGTGTCTCGGGATTTCCTATTTGTACAAGAGGGTGTATTAATATGAGTTTTGGTAGATATAAGGGCGATCGTTTTACGCAGAGATGGATTTATTGGGAGATAGGTACGTCTACGTGACGCATTTTAGATCGCACGTGACGTTTTATAAGTAAATAAAATACTTTATTTGGGGTGTGGGGCGAATGTAGATGTATTAGGTAGGTGTATCATATTTATGGAACAAGGTTACAGAAAGGATCGAGTGGTGTTTTCTAACATACCTAAAACATATATATTTTAGGACTGTTTACAAAAGTTATAATAACTATTGTGTACTTAAATTGTTTATATTAATGAATTTAAAAGCATAATGGGCGATTATATAAATAAATTTTAAAAAACATATTCAGGCAAAGCTGCCATATGGGACACTTAGTTAAGTTAGGCTTGGTTGTATCGCATAAATTCAAATGTAACATTGTCATCAATTAGCCATTCAGCGCCATTTTGTTTTTCATATTTTTTATATGTAAAAGTTCCACATTAAACGCTGATTCTAGATGCGCTTCACTTTACTATCTGTGATGTATGGTAATAAGGGTGAGTATTTAAGCGATAGATGGCGCTAGTCATAAAGCTTACTCCAGAATCTGACAGATGTCGCTAGAGTGTAACAAGTACTTGTGAGATGATATTGAGAGGGAACAGAATTACCAACCCTCAGGTAATAAACTGTGTAGCTAAATCCAACCAATTAATTGTAACGCAAATAAACACAATTATAATGAAGAACCTTTTACTTTCTAACAAATAGTTCCCAACACAGAAATCTGCAAAATAACGAAGATATAAAATAACCAATTGTAATAAACTGACAAGTTAACAACATGACATTAAGTTTTTCTATTCTGCCGATCACATTTTGTTCAAAGCTGAAACATACTTTAGAAACGGCATTTAACAGGAACCTTTCAACAGTCAAAAAAACAAATAGCGCTGAATGGCCATTTGATGATCTTGTTTTACGTTAATTTCGGCGAAACAACTGGGCATTAATGTTCTTACTCGCTTGTCAAGAGGTTTTAATAATATCTATATACTTGAAACGGTTTCGTAAATATAAATTTACTTCAGTTATAATGACATTAAAAGACACGCATTACTGAGAACTGAATCTTTACGGATGACACCTAAAAGAAGGAGAAATGTAAAAGTAGCATTTTTTTAGAGCATGTTTTAAATAGTTTAATAAAAAAACTCTAAACGTCGATTCAAATTTAAAATAAATTTGTACGTATTTCAGAACTAAAGGTTATTTCATCAGGATACGTAGTGATAAAAGATAGATAAATTTATGTAAAATGTAAATATTGCTTTTGTTTATTTTTATTAAAATGTGGTTCAAACCTATTAATTAATTTTTTTTTTCATTTCAAAATTAATTATGTTCATTAAATAAAAATGAAGCAATAAAGTGAATTTAGAATAATTTTTGAAAATGAATATATTCTATGATGAATATAAATAATTAAAATGGAGACTTTAATAGATTTTTCACATTACGAAAAAATATAATCCAGCAATTCCGACAACCTTACAATTACAACAATAATTTTATTCCACAGAGCTAACGAAATTAACAAAAAATAATTTTGTCAGTAACGTGAAGGTTGTTAAAAAAAACAAACAAAAACAAGTAAATATGATTTAAGATTTTCACGGCCAAAAGTATTTTTGTTATTTGTTTTTGGGGTGTTATGCCGTGTTGCGCTAACTCCTTCTTTAGCCAGCATTACAGTGTCCATCAACGTTAAAGTTTTCATCACCACACATCTGCCCTGATGATGGACACTGTAACGTTGTCCGAAACGTTGGCTAAAGAAGGAGTTAGCGCAACACGGCATAACACCCTAAAATAAATAACAAAAAAAACAACCAATATCAAATGTTTCAGGAAGCTTTTAAGTTTTTTAAGCATGCTCACGAGACTTGAGGTACAAGGCAAGAGACAAGAGACAAGAGGCGAGAGGCATGAGGCATGAGAAATGAGCCGTGAGTATCTCCTTAGCTGACAAATGCCCCAGCCAACATGTCGATAGCGCCCTAGCCGATTTGTCAGCTTCTCTTCCGAGAGGGTAAACGAAACCTAAAGGACATGAAACAGGTAGTATCGCGTTACCTTATATTGAAAACAACATTTGTCAGGTGATATTATGTACTAAAAACCACTTTGATGTTTTTCATGGACGTTTAATATATTGCTTTTATGTGATATCTACCGCATTCCAGTTTCATTTTCCCGGAGTTTGTGTTTTATATTTTATTTCTTGGGCATTAACTAATTCAAAATAACTAGACATTTTGTTGTGAAGAGTTTTATTTCACATATACAGACAGAGACAGTTTAAGGATTTCTGAATGACCCGGATGTGTCGAAACCAGTAGGAAATAAATAAAAATCAAGTAATACATGTACGTGTGACATAAAACTCTTCAAAAAAATGTAAATTTGGTGGTTTATTAGAAAATTTTCTTAGGCCGAAGGAAAGGGAATAACAAGAGATAAAGAAAGTGAAGAACTTGGATTTTAGAACACATTATAATTGAAGTCATTTCAAGCTAGCCAATTTCGTTAAGGAGTTCCTCAAATACATAGCAACTTATATACTTACATATTTTTACTATTCATATGAAAAAGCCCCCAAAAGAGGCGTTGATAAATGCATAATTATTATATTATTGAAGTTAGCATCGCGTTTGTGTCTCATTCAACCGTCGTATGTTCAATTCTTCAGCTGGCTCTCCATCACACAAAAGAAACATTTTACGCTTACAATGCTTTTAAATTTTGCCATGTTATTCGTAACCCGGGAATCTTTGTTTTTCTTTTAAAAGAAAAACAAAATATTTTTCTACGTTTATAAAATGAGTAATCAATAAATAATACGATGTTTTCTTACTGTCTTATTCAATGCGAACTTTACAATTACTGAAAATTATAAGATTTAAAAAATCATTAGGTATTTACGTTCTCAGAAGGGTTTAATCTTCCATTGGTGGTAAGCATGCTGAGTATTGAAGCCAAATCCACACATCGTAAGTACAAAAAATTAATTCATTGTAATTTAGGTATGTAATGATAACAACCAAATGTCCATGAAACGAACACATTTCCCTCGATTCTATTAAAAAATACTTTTTTTGTTTTTCGGAATTTTGAGGATTGGATATGATTAAACCTATACATCTTCTAGACGCGATTTGTCCATAGCTTCCATAATTTCGACCATTTCCAAACATTCTGGATAAAGATAAACCATACCAATGAAGGGTAGGACATCTTGATAATCTAAACCAGTGATTCCCAAACTGTAAAATATCGCCCAACAGTGAGCGATTTAACTTGCGTGTGGGGCGAGTTTGGGGGGCGATTTTAATATGATTTTGGGTTATAGGCTTACTTATACGGATTTGCAATTCGAAATTATTTCGTGATTTTTTTTTCTTTTAAATCTGACTTTCCGAACAATAAGAATCAACAGCTGTCATTGGTTTGTCTTTGGGCCTAGTCAAATTATAGGAGGGGGGGAGGTGCCGAAGAAGATTGAAAATCTATTTGAAAAGTGGGCGAAGCGCCAAAAAAGTTTAGGAACCACTGATGATATGATGGAAACTTCAGTAATAAGCGAAATATTATTCATACAAGCAGAATTTGTAGGCAGTATCGTCTTTATCAGATGATTGAAGGAGACTATCATTCTAATCAAATAATTGAATACATTCTTCAGGCAAGGAACATGATATTCTTACTATTATTCTTGTAAGCATTTCAGATGATATTGTTAAGGAATACAACACTCCTTGTCGTTTGTTAAGGTAAATTGGATTCAAATTGCAATCTTTACATTGCTAGCTTTCGTTCCCGATTTCGCCCGAGTTTCAGTTCTCGACTGTAGCTCTTTTTTAATATGTTTTTTTTTCTGAATTACGAATTCCCTCTGCCAATAAAAACATTAACAGGGAAGCTCCAACCTTGACGTCGCAACTTAAAATTGGCACATAATATGAGAAACAATTCCCGTTACATTAAGTTACTTTTCTATGAATTTTGATTAGATTGTCTATTTGTCAGATTTTAAATTGTTTTAGAAAAATTAGTTCCTAGTTACCTACAACTTTAAAAAATGTAAAGATATGATGAAAATCAATATTTTTTATAATAAATTGAAATATACCTGTTGTAGTTGAAAACAGAGTAGGTCACAAGGATGAAGTTATAGCTCGGTAGTTTGAATGGACACCCGTATAGTGGAAGGCTTCGAGATGAAATTCCAGTGGCGCCAATATTGTATGCTTTAATAATGAACACTAAAAACGTTTGCTTCATTTACCATTTTTTTTAAATTTATACCATTTCACAAAATATTAATATGGAAACAGCTTAAAGCCAATGAATCCAATTAGATTTCATCGTTCATCCCATATTTTTAGATTCTATAAATTCGGCAAATTATGGCAAGCAATCGCTTAAAACGTTTTTGCAAACTTGGCGTGATATGCCAAAAATTGCTCGAGTCGTTGTACTTCTAATGTCATCTCCCCAACTCCTTCTGCTCGCCACCCATACTGACCCACGACATTCCTTAATGGGAATGCCGCAAGAGCAAATTTTTCGGGCAGTTACCACTCTTGTGCGGTATTATTACTGATATAAAAGTATTTGAAGTAATTATATGCGTTTAAATAAAATTAAATAAATTTAAAAAAAAAATCCGAACCGAAAATTGATGAAAGTCTAAGCGCAACGAAAAAACTACAAAGACAAACATTATTGCTTGCAAACTTAATTTTCAATTTTTTTGCGAATCCCGCAAAAGAGTCCCAACTGATTCTAAATCTCTGGAGCAAATGGAAAAATGATATCCCCAAATGGGGTACATCGTACGGCTAAAGGTGGTGGTGAGGGGAAGGAGATGGTGAAGAGGGAGGTGGGAAGTATCTGGCTCTTCAAATCTGGTCACCAAACACGGCTAATACCATTGCAAGCAATCTTTCAATTCTGATTGGTGTTCTTTCAACAAGGGATTTAACAGGATTAAAGCTGCGACCTCGAACCAAACGAATTTATTTACAAAACATTACAGTTCGTCTTTAGTAAATTATTTATCTTTGAAAGAAACACCACCTAACGCAGATGATTTATTATTGTCTCGTAAAAAAAGGAATTAAGGATTCATTTAATGGCATCTGATAATAAAAGTCCCTCCTGTAATAATTACTTTGAAATAAATGGTGGAAACAGAATAAATTACTTTAAAGAAATGTTCGTTTTCCTTTTAATAAATTTTTGTTTCAATCAAGCCCACAATCTGTAAATAAAATTAAAGAGTGATTAAAAAAAGGCAGGTCTTCTGTCATCAGTGAATTTTTCTTCCTGCAGAATACAGCTCGATATAACTCAGCCAAAATACAAGTAAGTTTTGAAGCCATCCAGTCTTCTACGTCCCCCAGATTTTGGACCTGAATTGCCAAATCATTGAATATGTGGACTATACATGATGTCATGGTCTTAGTTGGTAAGTATTGTAACTCCAGTGTCTCAAAACTTTTAAATAAAAACTCCGAGGTCAGCAAAAATCTTTGAACTTTTATTTGAGAAAGACATTGACTATACATCAATGAAGATAGATTATAATGGAGCTTAGATAGCCATTAGTGTTCTTAATAAGCAGGCGGTAGTAATTATTTTGGAATTTGTCCTTGGGTTAGCAAGTATACATTCCTGCATTATCGACAGCTCTAATATTATTGGTGGCACTTGTGAATAACCTCTTAAACTACTATCTGGGATACCACAATAGCAATAGCAATAGCACCGTTCATCTTCAACACCTTCCTTAATAAAACCACTTACTGCAACACTCATAAACACCCAAACAGTTTACTTAAACATTTCAACACTTGGTTACTACACAAAAAAAGGGCATGCATCAGCAAGTTACTAGCAATCCCTTCTTAGTCTAATTCTCATTCCTTATTTACATACATGTGTTGTTTACATTTATAGTGATTTACTCTTTCTTATTAAAACTGCTTATGTTTTACGCATGCTTAGTTTATCAATACCTAATACTGTTGTTTAAACTATTTTATGGTATATTATTATTATGAGATTTAGACGCTACCATTTTGTAAATTTAAAGTTCCTACAAAATTCCTGTTTTAGTATTTTGCAATAAACTTAACTCTCTACATATGATATAATATACAGGGTGTATCGGCAAGTACCCGACAAACTTTAACCAGCTATTCCTCAGCACATTTGGAGTAAAAAATGTTATGGGCGCTTTGCTGTCCGGTAACATTTTTTTCCATTAAAAACAAAAAAATAAATAAAAAATCCCCACTCCGTCACTGTCATTTGCATTGTTTCTCGTGTTCAGCAGCTGTTATTAGCAAGTGTGTCAAAAAGTGTCCTCGCTCTTTCGTACACACTAAATAATAATAGTTAAAAATGAGACGAATGGTGCCGTGCTATTTCGTTGTTATTGTAAAAGCGCGCCAACGTAGGTACGTACGTACATTATTCAACGAAACTCGAACAAAATATTCCCAGACGGGTTCTCAAACTTTGACAAAGGATAAAACATTGGTGACATGTGGTGAAAATATAATTAGTAAATTTTTTATTAAAAAAAAATGTTACCGGACAGCAAAGTGCCCATAACATTTTTTACTCCAAATGTGCTAAGGAATAGCTGGTTAAAGTTTGTCGGGTACGTGCCGATACACCCTGTATACATAAATAAGTTGGTACACGCTGTGAGTTTTGATGTCGATGTATCCAGTTGCGAGACGAGAATTTATTTTAGAAATTAACTACTAAGCATTAAAATCGTTTGTACTAAAAATCCACAAACAGTCAGTTTACTTATTTATATCTCATAAAATCTTTCACATAATAAGATACAGAGCTTTGAGACATCTTCGCCACGATTCGTTACATAATTTTTAGTTATTGTTCCATTTAAAAAACAGTTTAACCCTTCACACGCCTGCTAAGGTCTGACACACCCAGGGCATTTAAAAACAGTTGTTACTTACTATTTCAAATATTGCTCGCGAACAGTGGCGGTTTGTAGCATATCTCATTGGGAGTTCATCTGGAGATTAGTGTGTCCAGGAGTGACATACGTATGAATACATGCCTCCAACTACGGTGCAAGGCGATGGGTCAAGATAGTCCGGCTGGAAAGGTCAAAAGGCCTCCCTCACCCAGTCTCTCTCGATCCAGCCCGCCACGCAGCAGGTGGGCAGACGTATCCGCCGCCAAGACCTGGACAAATCTCACCCCATGAACCATGAATGATAATGGCAGGAAAATTAAAACGGTTTTGACCCTAGGAACTTACTGAAAAGTTTGGATACTCCTGGTCGATATGATGGGTACTGAGAAAGGGGCGGCTACATGGTCTGGGGCCTTAGGGCCTAGGGCGGCCAAGACTGCAAATCCGCCTCTGCCCTGAGGTGATATCTCACAAAAACGGCGCTATGCAAATTGTCCAATTAATAAATAAATATAATGTTTACATTTTATTATGTACGTATGCATTGATATACAATGGAAATAGATAAAATTATGTTATCCGATTAAACTTTATTTTATTAAAAAACAAATAACTTTTTTAACTTCACTTAATTACAACCAATACATGTTTCATGAACGAAGTATACACCGAAGTCAAAAATTAAATATAGATTACAATTGGAAAAAAAGAAGTGGAAGGAGGGGGGAGGGGTAAGAGTAGGCTGGGTTTATAATAATTAGGAATTACAATATGAAAGACCAGTTAAGTGGGAAAATATTCAAAAGAGAGTTTAGAAAAAAAAAATCTTTTTAATTACATCTACTTTTATAAACATGTTCTCTTATTTCTAAAATTTCAAAATTATTTATTTGTGATGTTTTATATCCTGTGTGAAGTATTTTAAGACCTGAAAAAAAAAATTGCATATAACCATAAAACAATAAATTCATAAGACAAATAACATTTAATAACGGTTATTCTAATAAATTGATAGTTGAAATACTAAATAAAAAAATTAAACATATTCTCTTCAAACGGTATTTTTACCCTATTTCTTAAGATATAAATAAACAATGGCGTAGAATTCTGTTTGTGGATAACGACACTTCTAAAATTATATATAAAACATTCCTGGTACTATTCAACCGGCGTTTTACACTAATAACAAAATGAATAAATATATTCTTAATAATAAAGATGGCGAAAATCAAACAAAAAAATCAGGAGTTTATAAACTCAATTGGGCTGGATTGTAATTTATTTTACAAAGGTAGAACCAATAGAAACTTTGAAGTCAGAACTAAAAAACATCTCAGGGTTCTAAATGGAAATAGTGAATATGAGTTTGCAAATAATCTTTTGAATCACACTTTCGATAAAAATTCAGGTCTTAAAATACTTCACTCAGGAATAAAGCACCGCAAATAAATAATTTTGAAATTTTAGAAATTAGAAAACATGTCAATATAAAATCAGATATAATTAATAAGCAAAAAAAAAATTATAAATAATAATGAAAACTGCCATTGCAAAGTTGAAATAAACTTCCGGAAGAAATCTTATTATTAAACGCTTGATTTTCAAGTAATTTTGCATATTTAAATATACGCGCCAGTCATTTGGTTCGTTATTCCACCGCCAGAGGTGCGCTCTGTCGGCCACCTATTGCCGCGGTGCGTATCGGGTATCGGCCATATAGAATTAACGCGTGCTTTTTTCGTCAAACTTCAAACGTAATCACGTAATTGTGGATAATTTTCACTGTAATGTAATTAATCCAATGGATTATTAACATTCTACGACATATTTTCTTCGATATTATCCAAAAATTGTATGAGCAGAAACGATATTTTTGAAGAAATATCGTATTACATGTGGCGATTCTATTTCAATATGAAATCGTGTCTTAATTTTTAATGTCTTATTTAAACACAATTTGAATTTGACCAATCACAGGGCCTACATTGTCCAGACGCTGGGACATTAATACTATCAGATTATTTATTATTATTATTTTATGAGAGTTCACTGTACAAACGCACCTTGGAGAAAACTGCCACTACTCGCAAATGTCATGCTTTCAGGAATTGCGGCTAACGAACCAAGCTTCACGCTTACGCGAAAAGAAGTTAGTAGAGATATTTGCTGCCTTAAATGGGTTTTCTCTACGGATCCAGTTACCGGAGACCGATTTGGAACTGATTCTTTGTCGAGTTACTTTTGGAATCAGTTCTTCAAAAAAATGTTGTACAATTTTACCAGGCGTGTGGAGGTGTTTAGACTTTGGTAAAGTCGAAGTATACATAAGTTTTACGAAAAAAATATCGACAGTTTGAGTCAAGTCTAAAGGAAATATTAAAATATATCTCGGTAGGTGTTCAATGTATTTGCTTTATTTGCCGTCTAAAACATATCTACTTAAACACGATCGAAAGTCACCAAAAGGCGACCATAATTACTTGCCAAATAATCGTTTTTGTGATTGTTCACCCTCAGAAAATTGAAAACGTCCTTTCTATACATATGGCATGCGATACGATCTCCAATTCAATTATTTATACTACAATGAACCACGGTGATTAACATCTAATCTTAATACCTAGAGTACTTAAGTGAAGAGGCTTTGGTCACAAAAGTAGAAGACACTTGTTTGCGACCCACGAGTTCGTGGGTTAAGGGTAGTAGACAGTTGTTTGAGATCCACTAGTTCATGAGTTGAGGGTAGTAGACACTTGTTTGAGACCCACGAGTTCATGAGTTAAGGGTAATAGATAGTTGTTTGAGACCCACGAGTTCGTGAGTTAAGGGAAGTAGACACTTTTTTGAGACCCACGAGTTCGTGGGTTAAGGGGCTTTTTCACATCTTCTCACTACGTTATCAGTTGTTATTCGCTAATAAACAGCTAGCTGAGAGGTTGTAGTCACCAAGTATGATAATTTTCGCCTTTTAAAAGTATCGTATAGATTCTTAAATATTCGTTCCTTAGATGATTCAATCCGAAATCTAATTTACTTCCTATGAATGTAATGAATTTAGTTTATTCGTAATAATTTGTTATTTTGTATACAATAATACGTCAGCGAGATGGTCATCAATATTGTTAACTTAGAAGCTGAGATGTAAGAAAACTCACAGAATCTGGTGAGGTTGGCGGGAGACGTGTCGGAGAAAAACAAGTAGGTACCTACTGCTAATTATTGGTAATCCAGTTAAAAACGGGATTGCATGAATTACAAATTAATTAACAGGTTTCCTGATAAACTTTTAATAAATTACCACGATGTCAGAACAGGTGTTCATGAAAATCCAAATATTTTGGCATTTTGACATGATATTTTATCAAGGCAAATGCACGGATGTCGTGTTCTGACATCGTGCAAATATATTCGTTATTTACTAAAGGTTTTTCAGGAAACCTGTTAATTTATTCGTAATTCCTGCAATCCCGTGTTTAACCATATTACCAATAATTTGACGAGATTATTAATAAATTAACATTATCAATTTTTTTCCGCGTATATTTTTAATTAGGAGCAGCTTGTCGTATTCTACCATTTTTCTTCTATGAAATTCTATGCAACGTGTGGCTTTACTTTAATGTATTTTACTATTAACTAATTTAATGAAAACAATTCGAAATCAGACCGCTTTATTCAGTGGCCCCTGTTTGTAGTAGGGCGATGCGGGGTAAGCCCGGTCGGCATCAGTGTAGAGCACACCTGGCCGCCCAGGCGCGGGCGTCGCGTGTCGCCCGGCGCAGGCAGCACACAACACACGGATCCGTCAATACCCCGTGAAATATGCCCCATCATCCGTCTCTTGTCCTTTTGTTTACCCGCGCCGTGACCAGGTGTAAGTAGTGCCCGCCCGCCGCTTCCTCCCGCTGTTTGCACGGCAAGTACCGTGTATGGTGTACCGTGGTACCGGGCAGCTACACGACTGGACTGCGCTGTTTGGTGACGGAATAGCTGATACAGCCGGTAGGAGGATTGCACTGTGAAGTGGCGCAGAAATAAATCCCTACTTGTTCTGTGAATAGTTAACCTCACGTCTAAAAAGCATATTTCAAATAATTTTCTCTTATTTAATACATCAAAACGAAAAATTCCTCCGAAATCATAATATTTCTAAGTAAATACTTAAGGCGATGCACTACGTCGTGTAATATTTAAATTGAACCGCTATCAATAATACCCTTTACGTAGATGACGATAAGGTTTAGATTCCCGCTTAACACTATCCGCATGTTTTGATTTATGCAAGAAAAAAACATTGCCAAAAAGTGCCTTTTATGTTATTTTGTGGATGTTCAGGCATAAATATTTAATTTTCTTTCGATCATTTTATAAATAACATAATTTGCCACATTATACAATAAACTCATAACCGAAAATGGGTTTGTAAGTATGAAATTTTGAACTTTAAAGCAGTCTTCTTAGGCCTTATACATTATTTTTTTCTGGGCTTATAAAAAGAATTATCTAAAAAATACTCTATTGTTTCAAAGGCCAAGATGTATTCTACTCGCAGTATTTAATAAAAGCATCTGAATCATTTCTAGGCGACCAAATTTTAACCAAAAACACATGATTTGGCATTACTACGTATGGCATCGCCTTAAATAAATATATTTCAAGCAACATTTTTTAGAATTTCAAATAGGAATACACTTGCACAATTGAAAAACGCGAATAAGAAAGTCCAAATAAAGAGCTCTTTACTTATTTTTTTATTTGTATGTAAACGCCCAAAGGGCTATTATATACAATAAAGTACATTTTTTAAACGACAATTAAAATAAAAAGTCCAAAAAACATAGTTAAAATAAAATTAAAATATCATTAAGATATATCTGTCAATATACTCCAAATAAACTGAATAATAATATTAATAGAAATCTTTAAAATTCGTGTTATCAGATATTTTTAAACTAGGTAGAAATAGTTCACACATAACAACGTTTGAAGTTTGCCAAGATCAAATAATCATTGTCAAATACACCCATATCGTTTAAATATTTGTTACCAAGACTGTGTAAACGTTGTTTTGGGGAATGCAAACTATAGTTGGAATGAGTACAGATATATATAAAATGTTAATGTTTGTCTAGTTGTTCGTATGTACACGTAGAATTATTAAATTCAGGGGTTCACAACAATCAAATTTAGAGTTTACAATTTAAATGAAACGGTTAGGTCATTTAAAGTTCATTAACGACAGGTAATTTATGTGCTCTAAGGGGGTGTTAAGTCAAAAATTTACAAAGCATAGAAATAATGGTTAAAAGTTGTAAGTCTCATTGTCTTTGTACATTCATTGTTAACAGATAGAATATTACATTATCTCCGCTCGTTCCTGTAAAGCAAAAAATCTGTTTATTGTTCTCGTCGTATTAAAAAGAATCAAATGTTAAATATATGGCGTTTTGTAAATCGCACACCTTTTTCATCTGGTTATAAAAAAAAAGAACTTATTAAATCTTTCCTCTTCAATACGATACAATTTTTTTTTTCAACATCTTTCTTCCATCGCAACTGTTGTTAGGTTTGTTAACAGAATTATTTTACTATACAAAAAAACTTAGCAAATAAAAAATTAATCTATCGTGGTTATAATATAGATAGTATTTAAAATATTGAATTATACAAATGCAGAAAGAACGGTTTTAGTCTTTGGTAATAATAATCTTAACAAAATATCGCTTTTGTTGCCTTTTTTGTGTGATTGGCTATTTTGTGGTTGGTATGTATTTAATGAAAATTACCTTTTTTATTTTCATTAACAAAAGTAATGTTTCATATTTTACAAAAAAAAGTTACAACGTATATCAGTCTATAGAAAAACGATGGTAAGTATGTAAGCTCAGCATTTGTGGATAGGGGGTTTGTTATTTTATAATCTTTATTTATTTATTCTGTTATTTTTATTAATATTTCTTGCCACGAATTGAAAATTTTTCTCCAAGGAATTTATATTTAAATTGCCCCATTTTATGTTACATATTGGAGATGGGAGAGTTGACGTTTGTTTCAGATTTCTATTATTATAAAATGGTGCAGTTTTATTTACAATATTATCTTAGTCAATTTGTAATGTGTCATGGTAAAAATGTAAAGCCAAAAATATTTATAAAACAATTTTTTTAAAGTTAAAATTTAAGTTCCACCCCATCCTATAGCCATATTGTATGATTGATTGACAGAATTCCAAGTATGTAATTCTAAATAAATCATTAGTTTTCATTTTATGTTACATACATTTAAAATAGCATTTTATTTATTATTAGAAGTTTTAGTCATGAAAAGATAAAATTATTGCGATAAATCAAGTTACTATTCAATTTATAGACTTTTGAAACATTAATATCGAATCAATTTATTCATTTTTATCGGAATATGTGGGTGTTTGATATTTTACAGAGTAAGTTTCAACTTCTTCAATAATTCTAGATAATAAGATTCCTAAAATAATAATAACCTCTGTGGGAGAGCATAACTTAAGGGGATTAAACGCCCTCGATTTAATTTAACCGCTCTAGCGTTTTGGGACATATATGACCGGGGATCCATATTTTATAAAAGTATTATTATCATGAAAGAGAAATAATATTTTTTATATTATATATCAGTTAGCCTCAAATATTTATATTGTAATCAATTAATAAAATCCTAAAGATATCCAAAATGAATAATTCATATTTCGCGCCGTTATCGTAACAATTGGTTTAACTTTAAAAATTATTTTTTATTAAATGAACGTGATTAAAATGAGTACACAGTTTCTTACAAATTAACCAAACAAAACGAATGTGTTTTAGAAATATCGAGTTCTCCCAATTTTTCTATGATTGTAGTAAAAAATTAAGTAAAAATTTGGTTAGCGTTTTTAACAATATTTAGAAAAACTTGTTTATTTTGAATGCATACACCGAAAAGATAATTTTATCTTTTTTCTAAAACAAGATTTGTTTTTATGGAAAATTAAAAAAGTAAAATGTATATAGCGCATTTGAAATACACCGAAAACCTTGCAAACTGAACAAAAGTGATGAAAGTTCTGAAGGGTTAACGCACGGTATTCATTCAAAGGTGCTTATTGAATATAATCATTACCATATTACACATTATCATAAGTTTAATAATAAAATACACAAATTAGGATCTTAAACTATTAATAATTTTAATCTGAATTCTAATTTATTTGTAAACTTTTGCGATTGTCCATATCATTGGTGAGTTGAAGATAATTTTAATCTTCGCAATATTTCTAGAAAAATAGATTTTTCTGTATTTACTTCACCAATACACAAAATTCTGAGCTCGTATTATTCTTAACACTCAACTCTATAATATATCATTTTCATCTCAAAGAAGAGTGAGAGTAATATTGGCCCAGGCCAATTATAAAATAATTATCAAGTTTACTGATTAGGATTACTTAATCAGTAATAGTTATATTATATTCAAGATGTGTGTTGTTATTACGGCCAAGTGTTGCTTAATTAAATATATCAAAATAAATTAAATGTTCCCATTCCTCGTGACCTGCCTGCTCAATGATCTGTAGTGTTTAGTGCCAGCATTATTTATATGACATTAATCTCGCGTGCGTGTCCTGATAACAAGTTTGATCAATCAAAAACAGCTTTTGTTTATTTACACCGATCGAGCGTCACCTTCGATCGGGATTTTATGTTGCTTTTTCTAAGTAAATAAAGTTTCTTCAATAAACTTAATTTAACTAATTTCTTTGATCTCAATTATATTATTTTTTTCTTAACTACCACGAGTATTAAAAAAAATTCAAAAAGGCCAGGCGTACACGAGCAACTTTAGTTGCAGACAACAACTGCGTCGTAACAGTTAAGTGCATCAAAATTATTTACGGTAAACGACGAGTCACTAAAGATACTATTTTGAATTTGTATATTTTTTAAAAATATTTTATTACGCCGATTCTAGTATAAACATAAGAGCTGCCAAGAGTTGAAGTAGTTCGAAACTCTGAGGTAGGAAATATTTTTCCATAAAAACTTTATGATAGAAATCCTATGAAGTAGGTGTTAAACCTGTTTGTGTATTCCGTATATCCGTAGGATGTCGATCTTTACGCATCTTTGAAAAACGGCCATCATTAGGATTTACGTAAAAGCGCAAAGAAAAGTCATAATTTAAAACTGCCCAAGAAAAAATAGAATGGAGGGCGTTACTAAACGATTACAATGGAGGAAAGATATTATCCCGCCAAAATGCATAAACATAAAAATGATAAGATTAGCATAAAATATACATTCTGGCTAATGCGCCGTAAATGTGTATCACGGATGTTGTAATATTAACCGAAAAAATGATTTCCCCGCTAGCTGGGCCACAAAGAGCCGGGCGCCATATTTCCTTATTCCGGGTGAAAACATATCTCGTTAGGTTAATAGCTCCGGTGGAAGATACATAATATATGAATACCTGTATCTAGCCGTGTTCTAAATACATATTTGTAAAATGTATTATGGCGCCTACCTAAGGCTAACACCTCCTGCCATCTCTGCTATCCTGGTAGTGTAGAAGGAAAACGAGTTAAAAATTTCACACTTAAATTCATTGATTCCTTGCAAACTTAGGGCTGTATGTAAAATCCAACTACAATATTTTTTCTTGATATTAATATTATAATGATTCAATTCTATTGAAGTTCTCGTTACTACTACCCTCATTTTTTTCTTTTTGAACAGTGGATATATGTAGGTATTAAGTAGGGAAGTGGAATTAACTATATAGCTTCTCGTACTATTTCAGTAAAATTTATAAAAGCTCTACCAATCACGGTGCGAGCTGAAAATAATTTCTAGTACAGACTGAGTTTCTAGTACAAATTTCAGTCAAGTTCAGCTGTGCAAATTTCACGATGCCAGAGTTTGATAGTTTTTAAGGCTTCAGAAAACAAATATGCGCGTAGTATTTTGATATTTTCTATCATATTTAGAGCGCTTTCATTTCTTTAAAAAATTTAGAGTCTACCTTAACCCTTTATAGGTCACAAGCTAAAAACGGATAGTTTTGAGACCTGCAACATTAAGGTCTATATTTCTTTATGTTTACAAGTTATAATCGCCCTTATGGGTTGTAATCATTCTGAAGTAGCGCACAGAGGTCTTGAATCGAACCAACCGACCCGAATTTCGCACATGTTAAGTAAATTTGCGAAAATGGCGTCCTGCTCAGTTTCTCTATAAAATTATCAAAGCAGTTATTCTCCTGTAACGCAAATAAATAAAAGTACGTTTTTCCTTATCAATCTGTCTATTTGTAATGAAAACAAAAATTTTAGATCATTTTTTTCTTTTACCTAAATGGACACCCGTCAGAAAAAGGACCGCTAGAAAATCTAAAATTTCAAAAAGACACAATTTCAAAAAAAGGTTTTTTTGTTCATCAAAATGAATATAGAATGCATAAATAAAACCATTAAGGGCGTATCGTTAAAAAAAAGTTGTCCTATAAAGGGTTAAAGCATAAAAAGTGTTTACACAATATGTACATAGAAGCAAATTATAATAATAATAATACTTGGATGACTTGTATAGCGCCGTTTTTGTGCAAAAACACCTCAAGGTATGTGGTTGTTTTGGCATATAGATCATTGTGAAGGGCAACTTACCTACAAGAAGATTTTTAGGTAAGTCTATAATAGTGGGGTTAAATAAATGTTTGAGATTGGCAAGAGATTACAATTATATAAATTAATTATTAAGGAATGCATAAACGAAACATTAAAGAAAAACATTGTATTTTTAAAATGTCGTAACCGTATTTCCTTGATTCCTGATTTAATTTGCCCCTTTATAAACTAAAAAAATAAAAAAACAAACACATAAAGTGTTCGGTTCTGACCGGATACCGAACACCATCGCATATATTTTAGTCCCAAACATATGAATAAATAATATTTTTTATTAATTTGCTTCTTGAATGTACTAGGTGCCCTTCCTAGGAGCCATTCCTCCACCTGAATATCGCAGAATATTTCCACGTTATAATGCACGTGAAATCATAATACGCGACTATTACCCGTTTACATTATCGCCGTACCCTTTTAGCTTAGCGCTGCTAAGTGGAACGGTGGCGAGGTGAGGCGAGACGAGGCGAGGCGAAGCGAGGGTGGCTGAAGGCTGCAAAGAGAAAGCTAACAGCAACAATTCTTCAACCTTTGGGAGATTTTTCAATAAGCCATTTTCCGTTCCGGGAGGGTGGAAAAATATAAGGACAAAATGGTCTCAGATAGAATTTTTACCAAGTTTCTTTGTTGTTCCCGAATGCGTATTTTTTACTTAATGAAATTAATCTAATATTTTCAAATCGAATTTTTTCCTAACAGATCACCATGTATTTTATCAATGTGCCCATCCACGGCCTCGTATTTTTTTAATAAACCTTTCTCTATTATATTATAAATATATTATATTATATACATCACGTAAGAATTATTTTTTCACAATCTTTAACAGCTTGTCTATAATATGATCGATACTCGCAGCGCCCTTGTTACATTAAAATAATTCGTAAAAATCTAACGAAACAACGCTCTCTTTATGCAGGCAGCGAAAATGTTAAAATTCCTCATTAACACCGGTCGCATGTTTCGATTTAAACAAAAAAGTCACCAAAATGCATGTTTTGTTTTATTTTGTAAAGCTCAGACAAAAATGAAGCTGTTAAAAGAGTGACAGCATGCCAACTTCCTGATAACACATTAGTCATTCAGAATATATCGAGAACACGTATTTATTTCCTTATAAATATCATAACGGAATGCGACAATATCAGTATGTCAATATGAAAATCAGTATTTGTATGAACACGTGTTCCGCCGTCCACATAAAACATTCCGTTTTGACTTATACTCTTAAAAAAATATTAAAAACTCTTTCAATTCATTTGTTATAGGCCCGCAAACCTACATTTTTAACGGAAAACAAATAATATGACAAGATTTTTAATAAATGAACAATATTTCATATCAGTAAGTTTTCTCCGTGTAGGAAATATATTCAAATGTTTTGTTGGTGATATTCTAAAGAACTTAATTTGCCACATTGCACAATAAAACCAAAACCGGAAAATAGATTTTAAGCCTAAAAGTAGGTCTGATACTTTATTTTTATCGAGGCTACAAAAAGAGCAACCAAAAAAAATGTTGGGTTGAGACAAAAGCCAACATGTGTTCTACTCGCAGTATTTAATAAAAGCTTCTATAATATTTCTAGGCCATAAATTTTTTATACCGAAACACAAGTTATTGCTTTTCTTCGCATTGCATCGCCTTAAATTAAATATTTTTGCTGTGTGAAAATATTACTTAATAGTCATTCAAATTCAAAATCAAATGCATGGAATAAATACTACATTAACTTCTCTAATTGGGGATTTTACTTACTTCTTTAAAAACAACTATGAAACTGTGTTTAGTGAAAAGGCTTTCCAACCATCCGAGAAATAAGTTCTAAAACAATTATTATTGCACTCATTTCAAAGCATTTATTAATAGAAATTCAACCTTTCTAAAGTTTGATTTCTCTGGTCAAGTTTCGAAGTATTTAGTGGGATGCTAAAACTATACGTACTACCGGGGCTTCGCGTTAAGGGTTGGGTTTTCATTTGCGGAGAATTATCTTAGTCTAGGATTTCCTCCCCCATTCCGCTCTTGATACCCCCGCCCTGCATTGCATGTGTGCTCTACGTGGAGCCATACGTCGAAGTCTGCTGGTCTGAAGGGTGCAGGGCTACTTGAGCTCGAAGGGTTTGAGAGGGAAGACGTGATACACGATCTTTTTAACACGAGTCAAAAGAAGCCTGGAAAGTAAAGCAGAACATAGACAAGTAGTAGACAAGCGATAGAAATTGAGCTAGCGTCTCCCGAGCCGGGTTCATGTAGAATTAAATAAAACAGCTTTTGCCAATTACGTCAAAAAAAATGAAAGTAGTTTTCCCCGGTGATATTGTAATAGTTTTTGAAAATATTACCTATATTTTTTTTCTATATTATAGAATGAACAAAGAAAAATCATGGTTGAATTTATATCAAAATTATTTACTATTTGAAAAAGAATATTTTTTAACCATTGAAGTTAATATTAAAAATGCGAAACAGATAATATTCGGTCGCATCTGGGAATTGAGCCCAGGACCTCAGCTTTTCTATCTTATCTATCACAGAGCTATTACGACCATATCCCGTTCAGTCATATTTAACTGTATCATAATTTGACTAATAATTACCAACATTATCTTAACGCATATTTTTGGCTGATCTTTGTATGTGATTGCAAGATTATAATAATATTTTATAATGGAATAAGTTATTGAGTAAAACCTCAAATTGAAATATTTAATCATTGAAGATAATATTGACAATTATCAATGGAAAAATGTGAAACGGCAAAATCAGAAAAAGATTCGGTCGCATCTAAAAATTGAACCCAAAAAGCAAAGGAATAAATGCCAAGGAATTTATCGACATAATAAAGGTTTGCCATGCCTCTGTCTCACTATATCACAATTCAAAAGCATTAAATATCTTGGAAATGAAATTGATAATAGTTTCTGATGAAACTCACACATTCCGACAAAATAAATATTTATAGTACAAAAACTTTATTAAAAATACATATGATTTAAACTATAAAAAAACATTTCTGAATACTCCACTGCCCATCAAACATATTCAACCAGGGCAATAAGCCAAAACGTTGGCTAAAGAAGGTAGCGCAACACGGCATAATACCCCAAAAATAAATCACTATAATACTTATGGCCGTGAAAATCTCGAATCATAGCTGGTTACTCCCTGAATAAATAAATTTTTTGGACAAAAAAAATTAAATTAAATGCTAGGAAACTGTATTATGCTCTACCAAATCATACAAAAAGATAACGGATATCAACATATTTGAAACAAAAATAAAAACATGTCTGTGAGAGCGAAGTGATGACCAAATTACACACATTGTGAAGACGATATAAAGAGAATTTGAAACTGTATACAAAATATAAAAATAAAAAAAACAGGCCGCCTTAGAACAGGAAACCCTTGTGAGGAGGACTGTGAAAAAATGAATGTATAATTATATTATACTTTATGCTTACATAATATTCAAACTTTGCCATTGAAACAATAAATTCCTAGATGCGACCAAGACTTTTTCTATTTTTTCTGTTTAACATTTTTTTTGAGAGTTTATATTTTTTTCAGTGACTAAATATTACAACTTAATGGTTTACTCAAAAAGTTATTCCACTATACAAATATAGAATATTTTTGATTGATAAACGAGTTTTCACACACCTTTATGTTCTTTTAGAACAGTGGGGGCTATGGCATGCTGAATTTGTGAGAATTTAATTGAGTAAGGGAAGTGGGGAGAATGTACCTAACTTACACTCCGAAACGACAGGCAGAGGAAATAATTATAGGTCACAATAATATCGTCGTATTTAAAATCGATGTAAGGTTTCTTAGGTTTAATTTGCTTCACTAATATATTATTCTTAATTAGTTCTTCCCACGTCTTTACTCCATTAACCAACGAAATCGGACATGGAACAAAACGAGTCTAGTTCGGATAACGGATTTTAAGACGAAATAACGGACACTGTTTTCAGGTTTGCACACATTATCAAGTCTGATGTTGGCATACATCAACCCTAATGGTGATCACTTAGCCGTATTCCGAAACGTTGACCACAACCATAAAACCCCTAAATAGCCACTTGTTATGTCCCTGACCCGACGTGTTGGGCTGGGAAGACCCATGATAGTCCCATTACAAAGCTGAAATATTTCTCTGAGGGTCAGGATTTGGGAGGAAAATTCAGAAGTTCAACGATAAGAACTAAATATCCAAAAATGCACTATCTTAAGGAGCTAATTATTATTTTTTTTGAACCAGGTTAATAAGATAAATTAGAATGTATTGGTCAATTCATACAAACTCCATTGCCCCGAGTAAGAATGGTAAAGTTTGTTTAGACTTACGGAAATCAATACTTCGTTTGTGTGAAAGCACTATGAAACAATACATGATAATGACAACTTAACTCGGTTCGCATATTGTTGGTGAAATTGGTGGTTGAGTGAGAAAACTTGAGTGAAGGAGGTTGGGAAGTAAGTATATTACTTAATTTCATCTAATAATAATGAGATAAAAAGTTTTTATTATTTTTCGCAAAGCCCTTATGGCGGTTATACCAATGTAGCGACAAGGTCAGAACATTTCTAGATATTTGAAATTTTACACAGTACAATTCTGACCTGTGGACACAATATCCAGAAGCGCTAGGGCAAAAGTTGAGGGTGCGCTTCAGCAATTTATATGGACAACTTATGCCGCTACCAAGATTTTGCAATGCCTCCACGATGATCAACGTAGGGAGCACTCATTCCCTGCCTTACTTCGCCACCAAGTAGTCATCTTCTGGAGCAGACACGAAAGTCAACCATAGTCATTGTCCGAGCTGCATCTGAGTGGCTTAGCTCTCCACTAAATGAGCGACGGATGCAAATGATTTATTTTATTTTTATTTTTTTATATTTTATTTTTTTTACAAACTATAACATATTATAGCTTACATATTTTATATACTCTCCTACAAAAGCTGACGCTTGTGGTAAGAAGAGGACAATTTAAAATAACTTAAAAATCCTTATCAATAACTTAAGAATTTAACATGTTAGAGATTTAGACTTATAATATTTTTTAAGATTATAAAGGTAATTAAAAGAAGAAATGTATATAGGATGTACATAATACATTAGGAATAACAAAACAAGAATATTATCCATCTAAGAGAATGTTAAAATTATAAGGTGCTCCTAGAAAAATATGATATAATTTTTTTTGTTTATATTTGTCGTATTTTTTTTTCTTCGTATATCAGCGGGTAATTGATGAAATAAGTTTATTCCTTTAAATACATTGTGATTCTGTGCTGTTGTAGTTTTTACGGGTGTTACAGTTAGTCCACCAACAGAATAAACTTGAACAACAGAATGATGCTGCTACCTCTCTGATGGACAACGCTGTCATTTTAATTTTATTATTAACATGGTGTTTTTATTTTTATTTTATGTTATCATTAAGTAAATAACTGTAAACTTTTAATTTTGTTTTTTATAGTTGTATAAATCTTATGTTATATGGCACACTGGGATTGCGCTATCCTCCCAGTCCGGTCGGATTAAAAATTTAAATAAAATAATATCATTAATTTACCCGTACCGAGCGTTGTTTTAGTTTAAAATTATTTTTGTTCCTTTTAGTACTTAGTACATCGATAGCAGAAGATTATTGCTGTACCCTTTACAGCATAAACTGAGACGGACTCATAAAAGTCATCATATATCCTTTTGTATTACGGTGAGATACTTTTGTATACTGGATAAAAAGAGGCTTAGACACTTCCAACGATATTTTTTTTTTATATTAACTCCTCACAGGAGGCCCTGAAGTAAGTAATTTTCTTCAGGGCCTATGTCATCTCTGGGGATGCTGTGTGGAGGATATTTTTGAGGAAAAAAAGGAGTACACATGGGTCATGAAGAGACCTATGTTGCAGGACGGAGGAAACACATAATAGACAAATCGTTCCACAGCCGAGCTATTGAACTCAAGAACCGTATACATATGTTGAGCACGCATTTGGCGTGTTTCCCGAGAATGCACCGGTGCCGAAACTACCTCAGAGATCAATGACGCAAGTTTCTCAGAGCATCTTCTATTGTATTACCGGTAGAACAAGGACATCATACCTACATAACGCCTATGCTCTAAAGATAGCAATCAGCTTGTTAAAACAGGGGAATCGTAATAATATTTCCAAAAAGTTTCGACAACTACATATTTTTTAAGTTTGTATTTTTTTAATTAATAATTTATGTATGAAACGTAAAATACGAAGCGACGTTTGTGTAAATAAATATGTTTTCAGTTTTGCATAAAGGGATATTTTTTATAGAAAAAAAAAACATTCGGTAAGCGACACAAAAAATCCGCTATATTTTAAAATATAATTTAATTTTTTTTTTGATTACGTATGTTCGTATGTAAAAAAAATCTCTACTTTCATATGGAGATAAGTTCTATTAAAAATTTATATGAAATTGAAAGTCAACCGGGAATATATTGAAATAAATAATTTGTATGAGGGATATTATATGAGGTATGACAATATGAATGACTTGAAGATAAAATCTCACAGTACTCGAGGGGTTTTAAAATATGGCAATAAACGATATGTTTGAAAAACTGTGTATTTGGAATTTGGGCACGTGCCTGAAATAATGTCGAAAACCTAATTAATTTGAGGAGTAAAAAAATAATTTTATTCATCGCAAATATAGTCTTCACAGAAGCTTGGCTGGGCAGTTTGATAAATATGCCTATCATTCCTGAGTATGTAGTCTACAAAACAAAGATGAACAATTTGCAAAATGATGGAGTAGCTATCTATATAAAGCAAAACATTCAGGTAACTGTTGAAGAAATTTCTCTCCCCAACGCCAACTGCTTAAAAATGCAATTTTCCAATACAATATGTTTAATAGCTATATATCGGTCTCCATCTCAGACTAATATAGATAACTTTCTCGATTCATTGGATGAATTGCTTGACTCTGTATCATTGCAATATAAAGAGATTATATTATGTGGGTACTTAAATATTGATACTCTAGATTTGAAGAACATAAAAACACAAGAATATCTATCACTTCTAGCATTTCATGGTATTAAGCCCATAATAAACTCACCAACAAGAGTAACTCCTAACAAATCAAGTTGCATTGATCATATTATGGCGAAATCAAAATTAAAACCACAGGGAGCAGCTTTTACTACTGGCATAACGGACCATTTTGCAATTTTGATGAAGTTTATGAGATTAACTCTTAAAAATATTTCAAATAGTAATGGAAAACCGAAACTTATTGTTGACAACAACCTTTTGAAGACCAAATTAAAGGAGGAATCCTGGGATACAGTACTATCAACGAAAGACGTCAATCTGGCAACAGATAATTTCATTAAATGTTTGAAAACTCATGTGCAAAGTTGTACGTCAGTACAAATTGAGAAACATTACAGAAAATATCTAAAACCATGGATAAATATTGGAATAATCAAATGCCTCAGAACACGTGATAAATTGCACAATAAATGTAGAAGAGAAATCTATAACAAAGAACTGTTGGAATACTATAAAAGATATCGGAATTGGTGTACAAAGATAATACGAACAACAAAACAAGCATACTACAGAAGAAAATTGGATGAAGTCAATGGTAACATTAAACAACAGTGGAAGATTATAAAGGAGGCTATCAACCTACAAAAGGAACAAACTACCATAAAAAAATTGAAAATTAATAATATTATTACTTCAATGGAAGAGAGTCCAAATACAATTACTAATCATATAAATAACTTCTTCAGTGACATTGGTCCAAGCTTCGCTAATAATCTGTGCAGTGCTAATAAAACTAGTGAGATGTGTCTTGTGAATGATTTTAAATCTGAACATCACGTTACAGGGGACAATTTTTATTTTAAACCAACTAGCATTTCTGAAGTCACTAATGTGATAAATGATTTAAAAATGTCTTTCTCGTGCGGTATTGATTCTTTAAGTGTTATGGTGTATAAAATGCATGTATCCGAATTAGCTGGTCCCATATCTCACCTTGTAAATATTAGCTTCGAGAGTGGGTTGTTCCCTTCTCATTGTAAGAAAGCTAAAGTAATTCCCCTTTTTAAAGGTGGAGATCGTCTAGATGTCAATAATTACAGACCTATATCCTTACTCAATACTCTTTCAAAAGTAATAGAGAGATTGGCTAAGTCGAGATTGGTATCATTCTTAGAAACATATAATATATTCTCTAGCAATCAGTTTGGTTTCAGAGAGAATATAGGAACAAGTGATGCAGTGTTGAGGGTATTGTCCAAAGTCATTAGTGCGTTCGACTATGGAAACAAAGCTTTGGCTGTGTTCTTAGATCTATTAAAGGCATTTGATACGGTGTCCCATGGATTACTCCTCAAAAAATTATCTTCTCTTGGCATTCACAGTACAGCACTAGGCTGGTTCACATCCTATCTAAGTGATAGAACGCAACAAGTAGAGATAAATAATCATTTAAGCAATAGCAAACCAATCTCTTTTGGGGTTCCGCAAGGTAGTGTGCTTGGGCCAATATTGTTTTTAATCTACATTAATGATTTGTGTAATTTAGATATTCCAGGTAACATTGTTAGTTTTGCAGACGATACTGCTTTAATATTTGAGGGTAAAACCTGGAGAGATGCTTTTAACAAATGTGACTTAGGATTAAGAGCAGTAAAGAGTTGGCTGAATAATAACATCTTAACTTTGAATACAATAAAAACTAAATATGTGACATTTAGTATATCATCAAAAAGTCAGCTTTCTGGCACTCATAATCTAATTATACATAATTGTCTGCTAAATTGTAATTGCCAACCCTTGGAAAGTGTAGATTGTATCATGTATCTAGGTGTAAAGATTGATAAATTTTTAAGATGGAATGACCATATCGATATGTTAACAAAAAATATCAGGAGACTTACATTTATTTTTAAAGAACTGCGACACATATTGGACAAAGAGAAATTAAAAACTGTCTATTTTGCCTTAGTCCAATCTCGACTTTCTTATAACATAGTATGCTGGGGATCATGTCTAAAGTCCAATGTTGAACCACTAAATATTACTCAAAAATTGATCCTTAAAGTAATGTACAAAAAAAAATTCTGTTATCCATCCAACCTACTTTATAAGGAATGTAATGTTATGTGTATAAAACAGCTATATATCACTCAAATACTTTGTCGATTTTTTATCAATATTAAATTTGCTGAAAGAACACAACAAATGCGGACAACTAGAATTAGCTCTACATTGAACTTTGTGGCTGTGCATACTAAAACTTCTTTTGGTCAAAGAAATTATTTACATCAGGCACCAATTATGTTTAATATTCTTCCAAATCATATTAAGTCTACCAATTCCTTAGTTAAATTTAAAAAATTAATTAAGATTTTTGTATTGACAGACAATTGTCTTAATATTTTTTCATCCTTGTCCTTTCTTAAATAATAAGATTTTATATAAGTCCCATTTACTAAAAACTGAATGTCACCCTATCTGTCTTTATTATCTACTTTGCTTCTTCTTTTGAATAATGATTAGTTATGGTTCAAATATTGTTACAATATACTGTCAAATTACCCATCTGGTAACACATCTAATACTTATTTTTTTCTTTAATTTTGAAATATTTTGTGTTTGTATGTAAAATTAATTTATGTTTGTGATTACTCATATGTTTGCTTCACTATAATGTTAATTGTTAACCTCGATACAGGCTCAGTCCTAGTGAGGTTGATTTTTATGCGAAAAAAAAATGTGTTTTATGGATAGTGAGATGCAATAAATAAATAAATAAATAGTTACAACCATAAATGCTTTCCATTGTCATTAATTACACCCACTAAAAGGTTTTCACAATCAATTTAGTTACCCATAACTTATTATCTACAAGTTATTTCACTAAAAGCAGTAACGATGATTATCCAACTGAATGTAAATTTATTTTCGGACCAAGCCTTAAATCTTAATGTTATTAGTTGCTGATGACGATTTATTAAATATCATTTGATAAATTTTGTCTACATAAATTAAGTGCTTATTATTTTAGAATTTCCATTTTTTTGTTTGGCCTGTATCGTAAAATTAGAAATTCATCAACGCATGAATGGAAAAAAGCAATTAGGCTTAAAATGTAATTACTATTACCCTCTATGATATAAATCTTAAGATATTAGGTTTGAAGCTTGACTGAACCTTGCCGTCTTACCTATGTTTCACTGATTACATGATAAAGTAGTTTCTCTATTGATAAGGTAGGTTGCTACTTCAAGGCTTGCCTGTAAACACAGGATTCTGTCAATTTTCTTTAAAATCTACTTCTATCTATTTCTACAGCAGTTTTTTCAGAACTAGCAGGGTGGTTGAACCTTCCTTTATCTAGGTATAGACTTTGAACTTATAATCTTTAATAGATTAAAGAGTACAACGTCATTATGTAAATTTTTTTATTATAAATAACCTCAGACGATTATTTTTAAGCCGAAATGAGTTTTTAAGAATAAGGCGGCAAGAAATGTAACTGCATGCCCAAAATATTAAAAAACACCAACTAACCATCACATCGTTTACCCGCAGCAGTAGGCGGGGATGAACCGCCAAAAAACTCAAGTTCGTCACACACACCTTTCTTCATTCACATTCACACACCGTCTCGTGCATACCCTTCTGTTATCTTGACTCTTAACGTGCCCCGACTGAAGCATTTGGTCCACTTGATCGTGCCATGACTTCCTCAGGCTTCTCCAACTTCTTCTACCATTCACATTCACGTCATACTTTCTCCTTGTACTCTTTTCTACATTCATTAGTTCTATGTGCCCAAATCAACTGAATGTCCCAGCCTTAATCTATTACTCATTACATTACGCTTTGCGAATCTCCATAAACACCTTACAGGTAATAAATACATCTACTCTACACACAAACGTAAATACAAACATTGTGGATCACAAAACAAAGTATAAAATTTATCCAAAATATAATAAAATAAATATATCTATGTATATATATTTTTTATTTTTTTTTATTTAACAATTTTTTTATATAAGATTATGTGTCCTTACTGGGGTACCCCGTTCTAAGGACACATTGTACATGGTTGTGTGTTTGAAATAGTATAAGTACATATGTTATAATACTATATAGAAAATTAAAAAACAATATTTAGAGAAAAATAAAACATAATACAAGCTTTAGTCTTTGTTGGGTTGCAAAATTATATCTATATTCATCCTTCCCTTATCCATAATCCATTTCTTAATGTATCTAATGTATATATTTACTAAACGGCTTCAAAGTTATAGTAGGTATAACTCTCAAAAACCATCCAATAGGGTGTTTATTAAATACAATATCGACTGTGTTTTGGTAAAACCCTTCAAGCCATAAAATTACTGATCTGGACTGATGTGGAGGTCTGGCATGAACGATCGATAAAGCCCTATGTCAATACGATATTGGCGAAATCCTTCATCTATCGTCAGTTAGCGATATTTGCGAGCACGGTCAGAATATGATTCCGACACTCGGTAGACAAAAGCCGCTGCTTTTAGCGCGGCCTCCAAGGTGTCGGATAAGCTGGAAATATACACAACTTTTTGGAAAATGTCGTTCATTATGTGAAATAGCTGGCTTATTAATGAATGGAGGTAAAATAACTAAGCTCTTAGAATTGACAGAATTGAAAGAAATGAAATGAATTAATCAAGTATGTCGTATACATGATCCACAAACTTAATTCATTCATTCCGTTCCAGCCTAAAAAAACAACAGTTGTTAGTTATAAGTTATGAATAGAGATCTCAAGAACTAATAAACTCCCTGTTTGTGTCAAACAACATGAACAAAAAATGGAAATGTTTTCACAAGAGTGATGCAGCACAAACTTAATGAATTCTTTAAACATAGATTGTGCACTATTATAATACAGTTAGGTACCAATCTTCTAGTAAGATAACCATTATAAGAAACTATCTCTCAATGCGCTGAGTTAAAAACACTGAAATGGAATGCCAACACCAGCGTGACATAAGTTGATGCATTTGGCGCTGAGTAGAGAATAGGTACCACACCTTCAGCGATGTTACACAAGTGGAATGTAGGTAGATACCTCCGCTCCAAGCATCTGGATCACAGCCGAGAGCACGTACGGCGGTTAAGTGAACAAACACCTACCCCGGGTCACCACCCTCGCAGGGTACGCACAACGTCGAACTATTATTTGTACAGGAAAGTCAAATACTTCGATAAAAAGTTTCCAAATGGGCATTACGGCTATTTTATCAATTTATGCCTTTACCCCTTGTAAACGTAAAAGCCGCTTAGTTTTTTTCAGGATGTCGTATTTGAATAGAGTTTGTTTAGTAGCTTAGTAGCAGTGGTGGCATTCATTATTCTTTGACCTAAGGTATTCGTGCGCAGTTGTTCGGGTATGAATTTTATTGTTGCATTCAGTAATTAAAAATGTGACATGGCCAACGAATAAATGAACACACAACCTCCTTATCTATTAAAATGTTATATGTTTTTTTATAACAATCTTCTTGTAGTTCGATTTTTCTAACTTTTGTGGAATGCTCGCCACTGGTATGTAAGTACCTATCTAATCTTGACGGTTTTGATAGAGAATTTTTATGGAAATCAAAACTTTTTACGTGCATATTTTAGATAAATAATAGAAACATCCTAAACTTGGCATGCAAGCTTGTCAGCTGCCACTGAGCTACGAACATACTGCACAGACTATCAAAGAGGTGTAGCCAATGAAAGTTATACGTTTGATGTTTTACGCATACGACCCATCTCTCTCGTTTCTATCACAATGATATAATTTCTGATTTTATCTAAATATTTTTTAAATCTGCGTACATTTATTCTTTCGAGTTTACTTCCGATGACCACAGATATGTCCATTACTTTTACTCCCAGTAGGGCGTAAAATATATAATAATAATATTAATTATCAAATCATCCACATATTATTATTAATATTAAATTCTTCTATCTAAGCCTCTGAGATGACACGTTTTCTCTTGAAAGTCTGTACCCCAATGGCTTGACTTCGAATAACTTTATTTGCAGCTCTGTCCTCTTTCGGTTTGTTAGTATACATTATAACATAATGCTTGGAAATGTATTATTTGGTGTTTGTGCACATATCTACCAGTGGAAATGTGGTATTTGTGCACATATCTACCAGTTCTCACAGTATTTGACAGTAACGGTTGACAGTAATGGTACATGGTACGAGCTTGCTCGAATTAGATTTTTGTCACTGAAAGAAGAGTTGTTGGTTCGTTTTTTGTCCAAACGCCTTCAACATTATGTATTAAACATAAAAGTCAAAGATCACTCGTTGAAGTCCGTCGGGTACACCCTGCTGCAGCCTGTATACGTACACATTATGTTCCTGCATGGAAATACGAATCTCGTTTTGAGAGCATGAAGCAAAGACCATTTGGACTCGAGCATTGTTTGGATCATAACTGCTTCTGCCTGCTGTAGGTGTTTGAATGCATTTAACGCATTTTTTTAAAATCAATCAAATTATTTACACAACGTTTTAGTAAGCTAAGGATTATTAAAGGCCTTAAAAACCTTGGGCAATGCAAAATAATAAACCTCCATATTCCCTCAGAGCTTAAACCTCACAAATTGTCAAAATTGTTATTTCAGTTTAGAGAATGGTTTATTTGTATGAATAGCTGTTGCGTGAAAGGGTTTGGAAGTCCAGATGGATGCATTAACCCTACATAACTTGACCCCTCTTGTGTTCCCTACCCTTTTATCCCAACTTTGCTATTTAGTTGTGACGCTTATTATCTATCAAAAGTTACAAAAGTTAAATTTTTTATTAGGTACGTATAGGGAAAGGTTTTTACGGCTGGACCAAATACCGGTATTCATCATTCAGAAGGTTCATTGTCTAAGTGGACTTCGGTAATATCCAAGTCACATGTGGCTCTAAAAGTGCTTTTACAAATAATAATGTTAACATTATAATAATAATAACAACATGGCATTTATATTAGGCAGTTTAGTGTAATTTCACTTCATGTGCGCTTAACTATAACAAACTTAAAAACGGTAATTTAGTATTAGTGGTCATGTTCTTAAAATTATTCCTACAGTCTGCTTACCTAATATAGATCTAATATATAACACTAAATATACTGTTTATACAAAGTGATGATAAAAATTAGATTAACAATAAAAGCAGGATAGGACAAAACAAGAATATTACAACAAAAAACATAATATAAACTTGTGAAAACTTAACTTGTGCTCAGAAATGAGAATCTTCTCAGCAGATATTTTAAAAGGTACAAGGAGGCATCGAAAAGACGTTAAGATTTATGAATGGTAAGATTTTTTAAATAATTTTGCTTTAAAAACCCGTTTAAATTCAGCCAAATTCTGGAGATTAGTAAAAGCTGAGGGAAATCTATTCCAGATGAGTATGCGGCAAAATTTGATCTAGAAAGTTCGATTAGACGATTACTAACATCTAGATTTGCTGACCTTAGAGTAAGCTGTCTATTGCTTAGGTTTTGTCGGACACATAGTTCCGATATATAGGCTAACGCCATTCTTTGCAATGCTTTGAAAGTCATTAAGCAGATATTTATAGAACCAATTAAAACGAACACTCGCACGTCCGCACCTAGAATTTCATTTGTAAAAAAAATATGTTTAGAGGAAAGGAATTGAGCTTTTGATCGAATAAGGGGCTCAAAAACCATATTACATTGTAATTATTAATCATTTTAAATTGATATTTCTTTAAGTAGGTATCTACTGAAAAACTTGATTAATCTTAATTCATAAATCTTGAATATTTATGATGAAAATGTAATCCCTCGAAATTCATTTTCCCAGTGTGACGTATTTTGAAATGAAACTTGTCCGTTGGGTAAAGTGCGCTATCTTTGGGAGGTGATTGTACATTATGGTAGAAGTACAAAGATAAATAAGTTTTTTCAATATTGCAATATTTATTTTCAGTACAAAAATATTTTTCCATAGAAGAATATTTATTTTCCAATTCAAAAAATCAACCTTTTAACCTTAAAAGTATCTTAAAATGTTGGAATTTCGAAAATAATTATTTAACTTTTTTACTTATAGTATCCTGTAAAACCACCTCTTGAAAATAGCGCACTTTACCCCCGGACACCATTTATATGTCAGTCTAGATTAGAAAACGTACCCTGTAGTCAAGATTATAAGTATAGCTCCGTTCTATCAAAAACGTGATAAATTGAAGTAAATAAAAAATACGAAATATTTAGAATGTTACGAATTTCGGTGACATTTCGACAATCCAATAAAGCGAGCAAACGTCAGCTCTAACATTGAAATAATCTCCGCTAACCGCTGTAAGTTCGCGGATCGTTAATATTTTAGCCGAGGCTAAGTGATAAAGTATCGCTGTCCGAAATGTATTTCACTTGGACTGACAAACGGACATAAATATTCGGACGTACACCAATAAATCCTGCGGTCGGTTTTAATTCATCAGAGGAATCGTTAGAGGTCAGTGGATTGTTTCTTGAACTGTGAACGGTTGATTTAGCGCTTTTGGGTAAATAATGAAATGTTGTACAGGTAGTCTCTCTTTAAATAATGCATTCTATTTTAAAATATCGATTTGAGGAAAACTTGTCATTTCTCGAGTATCCATGGAGAGAAGAAATCAAAACGAACTAACTAACGATCATGCCGGTTCCCCGTAGATGTAGACAGGGAAGATGGACCGCCAAAAACGCCATCATGGCACCCTTTCATAATTATAATCAGATTCAAACATCTACTAACATAATTACTATTCTTATTCAAACTCTTGACATGATTGGGCTAATGTTTTGAATGGCTTCAAAATAACAGCGAAAGAAAACAACATTACTTTGAAATGAAGTTGCACTTCTTAACATTTTTATAGGTCTAAGCAATTAGCTTTTCCTAGATCTGCCTTCAATTAGTAGATCTGCAGTAGTTTGTTTTAACGAATTTCAATTAGAACTACATAAGGATTAAAACTTTAAAAATATTTAGTCTTACTAAAAAACGTGGTGAAAATTTTATTCAATTAATAAACGAACGTGCATGTGAAAACATTATTAATAAAAAAACTGATACAAAATAGTTCATGTATATACATCGTTTACACAGTCAAAGAGGGTTGTTTATCTATTTTAAATAATTGTAATTTCTCATCGAATTTCGGAATTTTTCGAAAGTATTTTAAATTTACTATAAAATACAATTTTAAGAATCTAGATAATATTCCAATAACTAGGTAATATAAAGGTTTATATTATTACTATATTTTTGTTTCTAAGATAAACAAAAGTTGAAAAAAAGGTTATCACAAACATTTTTAATTAAAACGTTTAATAATTTCAGAGACTGAAAAATTCAAAAAACACTTTCGAAGTATTTCAAAGAAAAACATTACTTCACTTTTTATCGTTCATACAAGTAAAAATTATAATAATAATTCCCAGAGGAAAATAAAAAAAATCAGAAATTTTGGCACAAAACAAACTTTTTTAATGTTACATACTATGCATAGTAAATATATATTATCGGAAACACAGTGTGTCTTTGGGTAGAATTTAACCCTAGATTCATAACCTTATCTAAGAGGAACATTATTCATAAACATTCGTCTCACAGACGACTAAATTTAAGTGACGAGTTTTGGGGTACTTGTAAATAAAATAAATAAATTGAGTATGGCACACTTTAATATGTTTAATTAGGTAACAAAAAAATAATAAACGAGTCAAAATTAAATTTCATCGGTACATTCCACACACATGAGGCCGCGATGGTCCATGCACATATACTTTTTGCATTGCTTGCATTGGAACCTTATCATATGCCGTTTTTTATAATCACAATAACCACAAACCTTTTTTTGAGTACCACTTGGACCAGGTGTGGCAATGGTAGGCATTTCATCTAAAACTTCGGCGATTTTCCTTTTTAGGATCTCTTCAAAGTTGGCATTTCGTGTCTTTTACGTAACCATGTCGTTATCACTATCGGAATCTGTCGGGACCATTTCATCTAATTCAACATGATCTTAGACATCACTGATTTCTACGTCCTTTTGCTGACTGGTAAAATCATCATCACCAGAATCAGATAAACGATTCAAATAGTCATCAATTTGCCGATCATCCATTCTAAAATAAAATAAAAAGATTTGATGTAAAATACACACAATAATACATTTTTAACGATAAAATAAGATGTAACTATAAATAATAACTCATATAGAATAATATCATATACTTATTTTTACTCTGTATAACCAGAACTCATCAAAAACAATGTTTTCAAAATAACTTGCAGTGTCGTCAAAAGTTACACTATTCATAAACATTCGTCTCTCAGACGTTCAAAGGTCTATAACTTGTCCACAAGACTTCACTGCGAGGCAAGCACACCCGCGTTACTAATGAACAAGCGATCTAGGAAGGTACTTGAGAGGTCATCATTCTATCTCTTTCACTCGAGACACTAGAAACAAATTTACGTTTTGTGCGGTCTGTGGGACGAATGGTTATGAATCTAGGGTTAAGTACTGCTGACGTCGTAGAAACTATTACAAATATGATCACAAAAAATATAGGCAGTGGAGAAAAAAGATTGGTAATCTTCATAGACTTACAAAACGCTTTTGATAAAATAGATCACAAAATCCTTTTTGAAAAATTTAAAAAAATTGGTATGTCAATCGAACTCTAAACTTACTAAAATGTAATATGATGGAGCGTACACATAACAAGAGAAAAAGCACAACTCTTCTCATCAACGATAGAGTACCGCAAGGAAGCGTACTAGGAACCGATATTATTTCCAATATGTATCAATGATATCTGTAACCTAGGAATGAGGGAAAAAATCATTAGTTTTGTTGACGATACATTAATTTTATTTAAATATAAAGATAACTACCTACACAGAAGCGGAACATGGATTTGGTATCCTGAAAGACTGTCTTAAAATAAATTCCCTTACTAATTTTTCGAAGAAAACTTCTTCTAACTGCTTTTCACTTTGTGATGGCATTATTTATTTTTTATTAAAACACAAATAACATTGTTTACATCACTTTATTTCGATACAAAATCTCAACATGTTTCATGAACCAAGTTCACTTCATCAGGAGCACAAGTATACTAAAGTTATAATTAAAATTAGGTCTAGAAAGAAGAGGTAGAAGGAGCGGGGAGGGGTAAGAGTGGGGGAGGGTTATTCAAAGTAGGAATTAAAATGTCATTAGACGGGAAAGACCGGGTAATTGGGAAAATATTTAAAATGGGGTTTATAAAAAATTTTTGTTTATTAATAATATCTGCTTTCATATTCACGTGTTTTCTTATTTCTAGGATTTCAAAATTATTGATTTGAGATACCTTGTAACCAGAATGTAGTATTTTAAAACCTGAATTAATATCGAAAGTATGGTCGTTATTTAATAAATGATCCGCAAATTCTGATTCACAGTTTCCCTTTAAAGCCTTAAGATGTTCTTTAATTCTGATCTCAAAGTTTCTATTAGTTTTTCCTATATAAAAGGAATTACAATCATTACAGTTGAGTTTATAAACACCTGATTTTTTAGTTTGACTATCAATATCTTTATTATTAAGAATATATTTTTTTAATTTGTTATTCGTATAAAACGCCGGTTGAATAGTGAAGGGAATGTTTTTATTTATAATTTTGGAAGTATCATTATCTACAAATAGAATTCTACGCCATTGTTTGTTTGTATCTTTATAAATAGGATAAATATAAAGTTTAAAGAATTTATGTTTAATTTTTTTATTTAGTATTTCATCTATCAATTTATTAGGATAGCCGTTATTAGATGCTATTTGTTTTATGATATTTAATTCTGAGATATAATTAGGATCCGACAAAGGAATAGAAATTAATCTATTAAGCATAGAATGGAAAGCTGCGACTTTTTGAGAAAAGGGATGATTTGATGAATTATGAATGACAATATCAGTGTGCGTATCTTTACGGAAAATATTAAAATCTATTTTATTACCTATTATTGTTAAATTTAAATCTAAGAAATTTAAACTCTTATCTATACCTATTTCTAATGTAAATTGAATATTTTTGTGTATTTTATTTAAAAAGTTTAAAAACATGTTCAATTGTCTTTCTGTTCCTAACCAAATGCAAAAAATGTCGTCCACATATCTCTTCCAACAATATAAATTTTTAAGTAACAAGGCACCGCTATTAAAAATCTTATTTTCTAAATTATTAATAAAAATGTCTGCAATCAAAGGACTCGTACTGTTCCCCATGGCCAAGCCATCCTTTTGTTTAAAAATTGTATTGTTAAATTGAAAATAATTTTGTTTAAAAATAACTTCGAAAAATAAAATGAGGTCATGGATAAGGTCTTTCTGTAAGTTAGATGAATTTAACAAATTATTGATGATGGTTTTACTTTCTTCTATTGGAATACTAGGGAATAAATTTACTACGTCAAAAGAAACCAACATAGCATGATTAGGAATTTCCAAATCCTTTAGATAATTAACTAATTCTAACGAATTTTTAACTGTGTATGTTGGTTGAAATATATTAGCATTATTAATTACAGTATTGATAGCTGACGCTAATTTAAAAGTTGGGGCATTACAATTAGAGACTACTGGCCTAATAGGTTTGTTCAGTTTATGTATTTTTAATAGGCTATAAAGTTTAGGAATTTTTGGGTTAATTAAAATCAAATTTTTGTTATTTTTCATGTTTACAAAGATATCACTTTTACAACGTTTAACCGCTTCTTTCACCATTTCTTGACACTTATTAATAGGGTTATTTAGAATTATTTCAAAATTGTCCCCTTGTAGAAAATCCATTGTCTTGTTAATATAGTCAACTTTATCCATGATGATAACACTGTTACCTTTATCTGCCTTCGTAACAACCAGATTTTTTTCCCTCACCATTTTAGAAATATTCTTAGCAATTTTTATGTCAGTATTAGAAATTATATTCTTTTCCCGATTAGGAACTGTTTTTTTGTTGTTAATGTTTTTTATCCCTTCAGCACATTTATAATGGAACGATTTGGGTTGATTTATTAATGCATTGTCCATATCCACTGCCAACAACTCTAATTCTTCTCTATTTTTAATATTAGAATTATAATGCAAGTTATGATTTAGTCCTTTATTTAATAATTTTAACTCTTCCTCCGCAAACTCATGATTAGACATGTTAATCACTCGATCATGGAATTTAAACTGTTTATTTTCAGTTGGTGACACTACCGCATTAACTTTTTTATTATTATCACACAATTTTTTAATTTTTTTGTCAAGAGTGGTAAGTGGGAGGGGTAAGAGTGGGGGAGGGTTATTCAAAGTAGGAATTAAAATGTCATTAGACGGGAAAGACCGGGTAATTGGGAAAATATTTAAAATGGGGTTTATAAAATTTTTTTGTTTATTAATAATATCTGCTTTCATATTCACTTGTTTTCTTATTTCTAGGATTTCAAAATTATTGATTTGAGATACCTTGTAACCAGAATGTAGTATTTTAAAACCTGAATTAATATCTAAAGTATGGTCGTTATTTAATAAATGATCCGCAAATTCTGATTCACAGTTTCCCTTTAAAGCCTTAAGATGTGAGTGTGATATATGTGATCATGTGATCATGAGTTTGCGGAGGAAGAGTTAAAATTATTAAATAAAGGACTAAATCATAACTTGCATTATAATTCTAATATTAAAAATAGAGAAGAATTAGAGTTGTTGGCAGTGGATATGGACAATGCATTAATAAATCAACCCAAATCGTTCCATTATAAATGTGCTGAAGGGATAAAAAACATTAACAACAAAAAAACAGTTCCTAATCGGGAAAAGAATATAATTTCTAATACTGACATAAAAATTGCTAAGAATATTTCTAAAATGGTGAGGGAAAAAAATCTGGTTGTTACGAAGGCAGATAAAGGTAACAGTGTTATCATCATGGATAAAGTTGACTATATTAACAAGACAATGGATTTTCTACAAGGGGACAATTTTGAAATAATTCTAAATAACCCTATTAATAAGTGTCAAGAAATGGTGAAAGAAGCGGTTAAACGTTGTAAAAGTGATATCTTTGTAAACATGAAAAATAACAAAAATTTGATTTTAATTAACCCAAAAATTCCTAAACTTTATAGCCTATTAAAAATACATAAACTGAACAAACCTATTAGGCCAGTAGTCTCTAATTGTAATGCCCCAACTTTTAAATTAGCGTCAGCTATCAATACTGTAATTAATAATGCTAATATATTTCAACCAACATACACAGTTAAAAATTCGTTAGAATTAGTTAATTATCTAAAGGATTTGGAAATTCCTAATCATGCTATGTTGGTTTCTTTTGACGTAGTAAATTTATTCCCTAGTATTCCAATAGAAGAAAGTAAAACCATCATCAATAATTTGTTAAATTCATCTAACTTACAGAAAGACCTTATCCATGACCTCATTTTATTTTTCGAAGTTATTTTTAAACAAAATTATTTTCAATTTAACAATACAATTTTTAAACAAAAGGATGGCTTGGCCATGGGGAACAGTACGAGTCCTTTGATTGCAGACATTTTTATTAATAATTTAGAAAATAAGATTTTTAATAGCGGTGCCTTGTTACTTAAAAATTTATATTGTTGGAAGAGATATGTGGACGACATTTTTTGCATTTGGTTAGGAACAGAAAGACAATTGAACATGTTTTTAAACTTTTTAAATAAAATACACAAAAATATTCAATTTACATTAGAAATAGGTATAGATAAGAGTTTAAATTTCTTAGATTTAAATTTAACAATAATAGGTAATAAAATAGATTTTAATATTTTCCGTAAAGATACGTACACTGATATTGTCATTCATAATTCATCAAATCATCCCTTTTCTCAAAAAGTCGCAGCTTTCCATTCTATGCTTAATAGATTAATTTCTATTCCTTTGTCGGATCCTAATTATATCTCAGAATTAAATATCATAAAACAAATAGCATCTAATAACGGCTATCCTAATAAATTGATAGATGAAATACTAAATAAAAAAATTAAACATAAATTCTTTAAACTTTATATTTATCCTATTTATAAAGATACAAACAAACAATGGCGTAGAATTCTATTTGTAGATAATGATACTTCCAAAATTATAAATAAAAACATTCCCTTCACTATTCAACCGGCGTTTTATACGAATAACAAATTAAAAAAATATATTCTTAATAATAAAGATATTGATAGTCAAACTAAAAAATCAGGTGTTTATAAACTCAACTGTAATGATTGTAATTCCTTTTATATAGGAAAAACTAATAGAAACTTTGAGATCAGAATTAAAGAACATCTTAAGGCTTTAAAGGGAAACTGTGAATCAGAATTTGCGGATCATTTATTAAATAACGACCATACTTTCGATATTAATTCAGGTTTTAAAATACTACATTCTGGTTACAAGGTATCTCAAATCAATAATTTTGAAATCCTAGAAATAAGAAAACACGTGAATATGAAAGCAGATATTATTAATAAACAAAAATTTTTTATAAACCCCATTTTAAATATTTTCCCAATTACCCGGTCTTTCCCGTCTAATGACATTTTAATTCCTACTTTGAATAACCCTCCCCCACTCTTACCCCTCCCCGCTCCTTCTACCTCTTCTTTCTAGACCTAATTTTAATTATAACTTTAGTATACTTGTGCTCCTGATGAAGTGAACTTGGTTCATGAAACATGTTGAGATTTTGTATCGAAATAAAGTGATGTAAACAATGTTATTTGTGTTTTAATAAAAAATAAATTCCCTTACACTTAATGGTAATAAAAAAATATCTGACATTTTCTATAATAGCCAGAGAACAACCGTCGGATGACTTTATTCTCAAATTACACACGTGTCAAGGAATCTATCAAAATGATCAAGGTTTATCACGCCTCTGTCCTACTGTATCACACTCCAAAAGCATAAAATATCTTGGATATGAAATCGATGATAATCTCCGATGGAACTTACAGATTGACGTAATTATAAAAAACTCACAATGTACATATACTTCTATAGAAACATCCGTAATATTTATACAAAAAGTGTTCTACATTTAACATGAAACTAAATCACGATATGAGGTAGATAATGGATTTAAACTGACAAAAAATAACAAAAATAATAGTAAATATATTCAGTTATACTAATTTAATAGTTATTTGGTAATTAAAAATAAAATTATTAACGTATTCATGTTTTTAACCAAAAATTGCAAATCACAACTCAAAGCCGACATTTTCCCGGGAAAAACACGCGCAAGGCGCATCAGGTGCACACGCCGGTCTGTCAAAATGCTATGTTGCCAGATCCTGCGCACCTACATTTTTATAAGTTTAATTCAAAAATAGAAATAGTACAGTCTTTGTACTTTACGTTTACAATGTGCGATTATGTTTAAAAATATCATGAATGAAACGACCATAATTAAGCCATTTATTAATTAATTTAGTAAATTGTATTAAGGCGATGCCATACGTAGTAATGCAAAATCATGTGTTTTTGGTTTGAAAATTTGGTCACCTAGAAATGTTTCAGACGCTTTAATTAAATACTGCGAGTAGAATACATCTTGGCCTTTAAAAAAATCGAGTATTTTCTAGATAAGTTTTTTTATAAGCCCAGAAAAAAATAATGTATAAACCTATGAAAACTGCTTTAAAGTTCAAAATCTCCTACTTACAAACCCATTTTCGGTTATAATTTTATTGTGTAATGTGGCAAATTAAGTTATTTATAAAATGATCGGAAAAAAATTAAATATTTATGCCTGAACATCCACAAAATAAAATAAAAGGCACTTTTTGGCCATGTTTTTTTATTGCATAAATCAAAACAGGCGGATGGTGTTAAGCGGGAATTTAAGCCTTATCGCCATCTACGTAAGGGTAATTATTGATAGCGGCTCAATTTAAAATATTACACGACGTAGTGCATCGCCTTAAACCTAAATTACGATAACGTACTTTGTTCATTAAATTTAATAAAATTATCTGATCGTAGAATAATTTCCGATTTAACCTGTTTGTATTAAATCATTAATTCAATGTTTGATACCCCTGATTTATTATATGTAATCTCTTTTCATACTCAAAGCAGGTCGGTTACAAGACAGTACCTACCATATTATTGTAGCAATTCTATATCAACGTCCCAAAATCACACTCCTATGCGGCGGATTCAACAGCTAGGAAACAAATACTCCGATGTTGTTGATATATTTAGTACGTCATTTTCATTATATGTATAAGCATACCTTATTGAAGTTTTTTGCATTAAGTAGGGGAATATTTTGATAAAGCTATTTAAATTGAAAGTAGTACAGTATTTTGCACGTTAACAGTATTTTGTCGGCTGAAAGAAAAAAAATATTTTGGATTTTTTATATTTATTTTTTGTTACTATATACTGTGTGGATCAAACTCAACAATATATTTTTTTTATATATGTATTTTAAACAGTCATTTCCTGCAATATTTATGAGTATAATTTCTTAAATATTGTTAAATATGTATGTAAAAGCCTTAATAGGCGTAAATAAATAAATAAATAAAAGAGCAAACACCGTTTTCCCATATTCTTAGAACTTGTTAATTTATAAGGACTATAATTTGTATGAGATGACAAGATTAAGCTGTGAAAAGATTGAATACGCGGCGTTATGCCACTAAGCACTTTGGGACATCACGTTAGCAACGATTATATTCAACGAAATAATTTATTAAGGACGGGTTGTTTCGGAGAATTTGAACAATTCATCAAATTTCAACGTTCATTTTCAAGTTCTGCGAAAGATTTTTTCAAGTTCTGTTTTTATTTCAGTTTTGTCAAGCAACTAGCCTATAATGATATGGTAGCAGAACTTGAATAGGACTTTCACAGAACCCGAAAATGAACGTTGAAATTTGATGAATTGTTCAAATTCTCCGAAACAACCCGTCCTAATACAACATTCCTAAACAAAGAAAAAAGGTCCTGTTCAAAAGACAAACTCATCGTTGGACCAACTAAAGTTTTATTTATATGGATAAATGCTCACATATATTTTTATTAATATTATCATATTTTTAAGAGAAATTAATTTTGAAGTTCGATCGAAAAAGAAGCTTTACTTTAAAATATAACCATAAAATCAAACACCTCCATCGTAATTAATAATTAAATAATAATATAATTGAATACATATATTATTAATGACGGTTACATGATTGACTGCCTCCGTGGTCGAAGGGTAAGGCTCTCACGTGTTCAAATCCCTAAATTAAAGTTTTTTTATGAATTCGTTTTATTTGTCATGTTTATACTTACCATAAGAACCCCTGTACGTTCATGCTCGATGGTTTTGCGCTCATTTGAACATGTCACAAAGCGTGTACCGTTGCGAGTAGCATCAAGCGCTTTTGTGTTCGATATCGATCCAAAGGCTCGATGCAAAAAAGATTCAAAGACCGTAATTCTTGCTTGATGTTCGATAGAAATTGCGATTTGGTTGAGCGTCTTGGTGGTACATTGATTGTGTCTTGCGTTTAGCTGCTCGAGCGTGTAGACGCAACGTCGAGCATAGTTCCAAGTCAACATGTTAGAACGAGCTTTGGTCGAGCATGAATATATGTGTGAGTAGCTTTGCCCCAACAAATTCTGCTTCTGTCCCCCCCATTTACACATTATAACAACTTTTATTACCCTTCAGCCTTATAACGTAGCCCATTAGAAAATCCATAGTCCCACTGGCTCCGGACAGTTTGGATCTGTTAGGACTCTTAAATGGTATTCACATAAAAAAATAATAATAACGCTAACAAAATATAAGAGAGAAGCCTCTAGAATATTTTTAATAGGAATATGAAATCGTTTAGTATTTCAATTCGTCCGAAAATATAAAATTATTAATAGGTAGACGCGTATTACAAACAATATATGAATAAAATGTTACCTTTTCCATACAGTAATAAATGATATTTGATGTCAAATTAAAAATTCACGGTCAAATAAAATACACACCCGCAATAATATAAAAGGAAAAGTGTTCCCAATTTTTCCTCAGAAATAAACGGCGAAGTTTTTCAAGTCACAAAGACGACAATAGTTTTCTTTGTTACCCCAACGGCAGTCAGACACGGAATCCTGAGCTATTGAATAAATATATTGTTCGCTGAGCGATGGCAAATAAAAATTTATTTTACCTTACTTGTGAGGACAGACGGTGATTTGTTATTGCTTAATGTTATATGTCCTATTTGAAAATATCTTTTAGCGATGAAGACGTTTTAGTGATTTCTTAACTCCACACAGGAGGTCCTGAGGAAAATAATTTCCCTCAAGGCCCATGTCATCTTTGAGGATACTGTGTGGTGAAGTATGTTCTATTAATTTTTCAACTTGATGTTAAGCTTAGTTTTGCTAGCTTCCTCGTTTTTCCACACCCCGTGCGAATCGATCGAATCACGTGAATTTTCGTGCTGTATTATCAAATATTTTCTTATTTATTTATCTTTGAAGACTATGGTAATTGATATTGCTAATTTGATGACTGCCGTAAGGCTGAAGAAATGTTAGAATACAAAGAAAGGTAAAGAAGCAGTGGTGGCTAGTGATTTTTAGGTTTTCAGAGTGCTAATATTAAAAAAATGACATTATTGATGTAGACGTAGCTGAAAATAATTGTCGTTTTTTTTCGAAAATTCGATTTTTTTATTAAGATTTTGAGGAAATCTGTGCGTCGCACGGCCAAACTAAAATTTTCTAAAAATCTTCATACAAAAAATCGAATTTTTGAAAAAAAAAATTAAAAAATCATTTTTAGCTACGACAACATCAATAATGCCATTTTTGTAATATTAGCACTCTAGAACACCCAAAAGTCACGATCCACTGTAAAGAAGTAATGGAACGAAAATGTTCGGAAGAAACTTGCTATCCAGGTCTGATTATATGTTATTTGACATTTAAAATAATGCGATTTCCGTTATATTTTACATTTCAAAATAATACCTGTTGAAGTTAAAGCCCGTAATCAAAGGACCTAAGGTAAAAGATCTTACCAAACTGCAAAGAAGGTAATCGAAAATGAGATCGTCGCAACATGTTTTTTATGGAAAAATAAAACTAGTTTTCTCCAAAACTACGATATTATCACCAAGTTTCTATTGAAAGGATAAAATCATAGTGAAATAATTTATTTTTTTTATCAAGTTACATAATCTAAAAATTGCCAGCTGGATTCATTACTTTACCGTGGAGGCAAAATAATAACAACCAAACAAAATATTTTCAACCGCAATATTAGTTTTACACAGCAAAAAAATTAAGAAAAAAAAGGAAGTTAATAAAATAAATTTCATAACTTATCATTATGTGAATTATATTAAAAAAATATGTAACATGATCAATTTGATAATTTTGTACACCACCAATAACTACTGAAACAATGTTCCCAAAATTTAATGAAATAATTATAAATTCATACATCTAAATATAAAAAAATGTTTGTTTGCTTGTTTGTTTGTCCCTATATATTCAAAAACTACTGGACTGATTTTGCTGAAAATTTCAAAGCTTAAAACTTTACTCCAAACCATTGAAAACTTCGAGCAACGCCGGGTTTTTTTATGAAATAATAAAACCATTTTAATATAAATATTGAACAGCCATTATTTGAATAGTTCCTAACTAAATATTAATTGGATATGTTCCGTATTGTACCCATTACAAGTTAAATAATTCGTAACCACATTACATTGAACTAGTGTAACCCCTACCGATGGGTTTATCTAAGTAAATTGAATAAACTATTGCCGTGAAATATGTTACGAGGGAGAGCCATTAGATGAAACCTCGTACCTACCATATCCAGGATAATGTTATCCGTTTAACGGTATCCTAACATCGATTCATCTATTTCGCTAACCTACATTTTATGTTTAGGATCCGAGTCTAACTTTGCATTTTTCAAACAATGTTACGTCGTTTACCGAATTCGATTGTTCCATTAATTTATATGACTTTAACAATACATTTGTTTCTTATTTTATTATGAACTGAGCAAAATTTACACTGACAAACTTATTTTTTTTAAATGTGGAACCACATAAATGTCGCAACTACTCCCAACCATCTGGAGCTAGTAAGACTACAGCATCCCCGATTGGGGTATGCTGTGAGGCTGAAAGAGAGGGTGATGGGAAGGAGGTGGGAGAGAGGAAGGTGGGGAAGTATCTGGCTATTCAGATCTGGTCACCACACATGGCCAAAGTCAGTTCAAGCTGTTTATATTCTGAATGGAGGTCTAATACCAGTGCAACACTGAGAGTATCTTCCACTCTGGAACGTGCCGCAAATATATTATATATTATTTTATATGAGTAAATTGTCAAATACGACAATTTAATCAAATAAAATTGACTTGCGCACGCCGGGGCATGAACCCGCGACCTCCGGCTTGCGAGTCGAGATGTTTACCCCACGACCACGGAGGTAAAAAAACATTGAACGCTATTTTAATGAACTCTTTTCTTTTAGGAAAATATTATATTTTTATCGAAGGAAGCAAACACTTTGTGATGTGACATTATATATTAAATGAAAAAGTGGTGTTTTACAAAGTGTATTTTTTCATTTAATATAAAAATATTATAAATTATTTTTGTTGCATACATATTTTTTACGCCTTTTGAGTATTCAAAAGATTCGTATCTTGTAACTAAGACGACGTTACCATCTTTAAATAGTTGCATTGACTTAGATATTCTATACACTCATACAGAGAAAAATTAGTATTGAAAATTTATTAGAAATCTCTTCAAATTACTTCTAATTAATCCGGTTAAAAACGGGATTTCAGGCCTTTACTGAATGAATTAATAGGTTTGCTGATAAACTTTTAGTAATTTACGAATATATTGTCACGAAGTCGGAATACGTGTTCGGTTAAGGCCTGCAATCCCGTTTTTAAGTCGATTACAAATAATTTTACGAAATTCGTAATAAATTAGCAATACTTATTTTTCTCATTTATACAACAAATACATGTACCTACATTGCAACACGCCAAATACTTTCATCTACAACATTTAGGATGTTGCGCAAAAGGTGGGTATATTTAAATAATGGAATGTACTTAGGTATGTCAGGAGACCACCAAGAAACCTAGTTATAGGAGGGAGGAAACACAAAAACCGGAAAGTACCACAACCAAGCTGTTAAAAACAAGAACGAGTAGGTATAATAAACACACATTTTCAGACAAAAATAAAAATCGAGTGCAAATATTGGACACGCATTTCGAATGTCTCCCTGTCTGAGATAAGGATCTTTGGAACACCTTCCACTGAAGTAATTTGAAACAAACATAGCATATTTGATGAATATCAGAATATGTATAGAAAATTTTGGTAAAGTATATATTTTTCCTTTGCTGAGACATTATTTTAACCACGTCTGAACGCATCACCGTCTTAAAAGAAGTAAGTATTGGAAATATCCGTCGCAGAGTAGCAAGCCAATTCTTCTACATACTCCTACAGACAATATGTAAGATCTTGATCGCACACCCAGCGGAGTTATCCCCGTTACCAGCTATCCTTTGCAGTTCATGTATATTGTTCAGACGTTCCCTACGGTGTCTTTATCGACGTTTATAGGCCAGATGCAGACGATTGTTAGAGCTTCGCCTCCAAACTGAAAGCTGCTATTTCCAAGATGCTTTTACCGCCAGATTCCACGGCTTCTGCGATCCGGATAAAAATGTAAAAACGTAGATCGGTGTTGCATCCGATTCTCAACGCAACTTATATTTTTGATTCTGAATGTATTTGGCGCCGTATGATATTATGAGTATTTTATAAGACATATTTTTTTGTAAGTTTTTTTTTTTTCATTGTTTATTTATTTATTTATTTCGTAAAAAACAAACAGCTTTTATATAATATGCAGTGATAGATATAAATATACAAGTTAACTGAAGTCAAGCCACAGAAGAAGTTGCTCAAAGTAGTTGCTCAAAGTAAAATCTTCTTTTCGCGGAAAGCATTAATAAGACAATATTTTGGGGTAATAAGTCAACAATGGAAGTGACTATAAGCAGGTCAGAAACACAGAGAGAGATTATAATTTTTACCAACGAATTAACACTGCAAGGCAGTCCGGCTTATTGCCCAAAAATCAATTGTCATACATAATAATTTTGATATTATTTTAAAAATAATAAAACCTTTACAAATAATCAAACCTCATAAGCAATTTTCAATAAAATTTGAATAATTGGTACCTATCGGTTAATATTAAACATTTAATAATATACGACCGGTCGGTGGCTTAGTTGACATTGCGTTTGAGCCCCACCAAGGCGTAGTGTGTTCAATTCCTCATCTGGCTAAGTCTTTCATTACAACACAAGCAACATTTTCCGCTTACTGTGTTGGTAGTAAGAGATTTTTAAATATTGTCAGTTTATTCGTAACCCGGGAATGTTTGTCTATCTTTAAAAACAATTGTACTTTAGGTTTGCCTCCTTGCAAATCTAGGCTAGAACAAATGTATAATTAATTAACTATGTTAGTCCAAAGAAATTAACTGTAAAACAATGTCGACTTATAGCAGATATAAGAAATAACTTGATTTACAACCAATTTTACTAATATTTATCTGCTGTAACTTCCATACAAATTGTAATTATCGTATTACTGTAAATACGGATTCTAGTTTATATTTTTAATTTTATACAAATGTTATGTATTTTTTTCTTTTATATTTACTCCACACAGGAGGCCCTGAATAAAATAATTACCCTCAGGGCCAATGTCATCTTTGGGGATGCTGTGTGGAGGGTCTTTTTGTGGAGAGGAAGGAGTGAACATGGGTCTTGAAGAGTCCCATGTTGTAGGAGGGAGGAAACACAGAGGCTGGCAGTTCGTTCCACAGCCGAGCTGTTGAACTTAAGAACGAATCGTAGAAGCGACCCGTTCTCATGTGACAAGTGTCAACTGTGTACAAATGTTGGGCGCGCGTTTGGCGTGTATCCCGACTACGCACCGGGGCCGAAGGGATCAATGACGCTAGTTCCTCAGAGCATCTTCCATTGTATGACATTCAATTCAAATAAAATTCCGGAGGTAAAGTGCGAAGGTTCTCATAAAAAAATATTTTTCAAAGAAGAATATTTATTTACTTAATATTTTACCAAAAAACTATCTTAAAACGTTGGAATTTCGGAAAAAAACCATTTATCTTTTTACTTGTACTATCATGTAGAATCACCCCCCGAAGTTAGCGCACTTTACACCCGGATATCCTGAATAATTACTACACAATATTAACATTTCATTAAGTTATGCTACCTAACAAACCTTGGTGTAATCACGCACTGGCATTCATTGAATGTGTAGGATTTCTAATATATTAAGTTTTTCTTTGTCAACTGTATTTATTTCTTCTTTGTTAATTTCTTTTTCTCCATAGTGTGTTTGTTATTTTTCATTCTATTTTTTTAACATTAACCCCACATAGGAGGCCCTGAGAAAATTTCCCTCATGGCCTATGTGATCTTTTGGGATATTGTGTGGAGGGTCTTTTTTAAGGAAAGTAAGGAGAAGAAGTTCTAGGAAGGTAAAAGGAATGCGGGGTGGATAAGAATCTAGGGATCTGTATGTCCAGGAGTGACAGATATACGAACATATCCCTCTCACCGCGACACAAAGCTATGGGTCGATAGACCAGTTGGACGGGTTTAAGGATCTCCCCAAACCAGCCTCTCCCGATCTTTCATGCCACGCAACTGGTGGGCAGGCGTATCCTAAACAAACCTCAACCGATGAACCGGTGCACCCCTGCTAAAGCGCCAAACGTAGCGAACTACTAGGAGTGAATTATGGCAGAGGTGTTGGTTATCCAATAAGTGGTTCCCGGGGCGATGGTACCCAAACCCGCGTCCCAAATTGAAAAAATAATTTTGCTAATCAGTCCTAATTTTTCAGAACCAGTGGAACTGTCTTCTTTAACTATCGGAATTTTGTGTGGCTGAAGATACTAGGAGTAGGAAGGGAATGGTACCAAGGACCAAGATATGTTATGAAGTTCTGGACTAGTCAGACCTGGCAAAGAAATAATATTCTCATCATAAGAATCTTGCATATTGAAAATATTTCATAATTCAATATATTTTAATTAATATTAATAATGCTCAAAAAAGTAATGGGATATTCTTTTTCAAAAGTGTACACTGATTACCGAATGGTTTTTCTAGGATAACCTAAATTGTAGGTACGTGATGTTTATAACAACTCACATCACATTTTCTATAAAACCTAGATGAAAGGACAATATATTGCCAAATATCTTTTTAAAAGTTTTCTATTTGTTCACCTACATTTCATTATAATGTTGGTAGGTAATGTATTTATAAAACAATTAGGAAACTTCCGTAATTATTTTAGAAAATAATGTGTCTCTAAGTTGGTAAATGTATAGTTTATGGGTAGGCGACCCGACTCTTGACTTATTGAAGCAGACATGTGTCCGTCATTAGGATGTTTCATATTGTACGTTCGTTCGTCAGGACTGTGTATGAAGAAAAAACAAATACCGTCGCCACACTAGGAAGCCTCTCCGCAAGCAAGCAATAAACAAAACACATCAAATTTAACTAAACACACCACTCAGTCAGCTGACAAGTGGTATTGATGATGATCACGACGACGAAGTGTGACGATTCTGTGGAACTCGTCGGTAGAAAAATTAAGGAGTAGTCCTATTTGTCAATGCATCGTCTGCACCGCACCCAATTAAACATCACTGAATCGTCTAGGTCCCACTTGTGCATCGGATCGGGTATTACGGCTCATACATTTAGGTTCAATCAATCATTAACCTTACCTACCAAAACTGCTGATGCCGGATGTGTCGTATAAAATAAATTATTCTTCAGCCGATCACTCACAGCTGAGGATCTTGGTCACTGGTCATCCCAGGGGAAGCTAGGGAAAGGATGTGCAGAGGATTGCAGTGGTTTCTTGAGAAAGAATCAGACCCGTAATGGTCTGAGCGTTCTAAACTAAAGCAATTAATACAACCCTAGAGGTTCGTCGTTAAAGTTACGACTCCCCGGCCAAAAGGGGAAAGAAAAAATTAATCATAATGATGTTCTTAACATTAACAGTAAGTGCAACATCTTCTCTTGAAGCATTCCACTAGAAAAGGTTATATTTATCATACCTGTTTTCTGTTTACACCTATTTTAAATTAACTAAAATCACTTCATAGAAACTATTTTTTTATTTATTTTTTATTATAATGACAAACATTCCCGGGTTACGAATAATCTGACAATATTTGAAAATCTCCTACTACCACCACAGTAAGCTGATAATTTTGCTTGTGTTGTGATGGAGGACTTAGCCAGCCGAGGAATTGAACACACTACGCCTGAGTGGGACCCAAGCGCGATGTCAACTCGGCCACCGAACGGTCTAATCTGATTACCATAGTTCCATAAATAAGAATTTTGATTGACCGGTGACGGTGACGTTTCTTCCGACAAATTGTATAATTAAGTGTCGGAAATAATAAAAAAATTTCGCTTTTGACTTATTAAATAATAGAACATCAGAAACATACTTTTCGGGAGCGAGGTCTACTGTTCACAGAACTACTAGTAATAGTTTTGCCAATTTTCGCAGTGCGAAGCCACTCTGGTGTAGTCTTTATCTTTGACTAAGCCTTAACATATCACCCATATTTCTCACTCACGCGGCTGTTTTTAGTGAAAAATAGGCTTTCAGCAAAAATGCTTTTTCTTTTTGGTGCGAAATGGAAAGTACTTTTATCTACTCGTAGTTTTTTTCTGTATCATTTTAATAACCATTTTTCGTCTTTAGCAGAACATAAATAGATTATTTTATGTATTTATATATATAAAATTTAGGGCCTCTTCAGAGAAAGTGGGAGAACACACTCTCAAAATGAAAGCTGAAATATACATCGATAGATCATAATATCTTGTTGGTATATTCTTTTTTTATTCCTAACGTCAAAACATTATTACTTTTTTGAAAAGCAATAACTTTGTTGTTAACAATAAGTATAATATAACACTAGCAGCACCCGTGAAACTCACAAAATATATAACTGTCCTATTTTTGAAACTGAAAGTATTTATAAAATATTTTCCTCAGGATATCAAAAAAATTATTACAGACGTTCAGAAGTTTATCATATTAGTTAAATAATACCGTTAGTAAAGTTTCATCATGAAAAATTTAAACAAAATATAAAAAAAAAAATTAAATTTTTTATATTTGCTTTTAGAAAATTAAACAAAATATATAATCATTTGAAAAACAGAATCATTTTTATTATTTATGAGAGGTTCTTCTGATGACGATCGACAGTATATTTTTTTAAGTGTTGATTTAACAGTGGTGTTTATTTAATAACTGAAATAAAGTTAGTATAAGACTCTTTACGATGCTTATATTTACTTATGTGAGAAGTGAAGTTGAAATCATAGATATTTCTACTGTTCTATTGCTGTTCTTGTTCTATCTTCGTATTTCGAACTCTACATATTGAACAATAGCAAACTGATGAAATACATTCTTATTCCGAAGTAGAAATACATTTGTTGGAAGAGCTTTTCTACGCCCGCCTCTTTATTATCATATTAAATACACAACTTATTAAAATAATATTATTTCAACAAAATTATCATTGCATTGTAGTAGTGGCTTTTCGGTAAGAACAATGCTGACTCACTACCGCACACTCGCTGAGACACTTTCTTATAACCCTATGTTTTGCAGTAAATACCTAGTCACTTACACGCATGATACACACCTAGGATCCAATACGTTTGGCTAACTTGGATTAGCATGGATGTACGGGACGTGTTTGCCTGCACAAGAAAAGACTGTAAATATTAAGCACCGGCACACATCAGCCCTCAACCTGGGTAAAGATTTAAGTAAAAAACCGTGAGGTGTTTTATCCAAACCATCGTAAAAGAAAGACGATTCAAATCAAAATTCACATTTTAATACACACTTCTTAGATTTAAAGAAAGCGTTTGACACAGTCAACCACAGAATTTTATTAAAAAATCTCTGAAGTCGGTATATATATGTAGAACAGACAGCATGCTTACATTGCGTCCATGCATTAGAGAAGGCAATCGGTCTGTTAACAACGGATTGTCAATCAGACGGATCGCTCTCCTTTGCACAGATTCAAGCAGGTTTATTAAGTATTTTGGGGCACCAGCCCAAAGGTGGCTCTCAAATTCAATAGTTGGGCGGACTTGTGACTTGTACAGGGTCAGCAGCTGGTCACTGTTGAAGAATCTCCTAGCCCTGTACAAGACGCCCAACTTTTTGGAGGCCTGATTTACTCGGGCTTCTATGGATCCCCGATACTTGAGCCGGTCTGATATAGTAACTCCAAGCATTTCAATGGAGTCTTTATTGGGGAGAGTGCTCCCATAAAATTGCACCAGACAGTGAATATTTGACAGTCAATTTATAATATCTCCTACAAGCGTTTGTGTGACGTCAGCTTGCAAAAAAATGTTTACGTTTTTCAATGCAGGCATTGTCATGCAAATAATATTTCGCCCAGCAATATCTTTTTGGCTTTGTTAATATTTTAATTTCGTTTTAGAAAATAGGGTTATCGAACTGTTTCATGTTCGATTTGCTGCCTGGTAACAGATTGATGCATTTTTCAACTGGTCAATATTATGATTTGGAAAAAAGGTCATCAAACTTGCAGGTGTGCAACTTTAGCCGCAATTGATATTAAATGCAATAAAATCATCTTTCATGTTCGATACAATGGACTTCTCAGAAGCATTGAGTAAATGTAGTTGATTAACTCTCTGTATAATCTATTGACTATTCTTACAACGGATACCCGACTCGACACATGTTATGCTTGGCGAATCTTCCATACATAATATGAATCTTGGAGTATGAATATCGTTCGTTTAAAAATAAAACATTGAACACGTTCAATTTATTGTTCAAATGACTTAACATGAAAATGTAAATATTCTCTAAAAATTACAAAATGTACGTGAGTTCTAATTATAAGTTGTTGATGTTTGTTTTTAATAGTACTCAATTAGACGGTTGGTAAGTTCAAATACATCATTTTTGAATATCTGTTAAACCCTTCAATAACTTTTAAACACTTTAAACCATCTGGCATATTGACCGTTATATTTCTTAAAGATGTTGCCAGATAGTCGAAGAATTTGTGTGTATTTCCGATTCTATTTTCGAAATTCTTTGAAAACGAAAAACTATTTTCGAAAAATGATAAAATACGCCTTTAAATTTTACAACCAAAAGTAAATACATACATTTTTAAATATTATAATTTTATTATATCAAAAATAAAAATATTAAAAAATGGCTATGTCTGTGCAGTATGTCTGTGCATATAGTTAAACAACAGCGCCCCTTGCTTTTACGTCCACCCGATGGCACTGTTTAAAAAAAATCATGTTAGTCCAACAGATGGCGCTATTTAAAAAAAGCACGTTTGTACCTGCCATAGGTGACATCTATATAATATTGGTACATAAAAACACACGCTTATTCCGATGCAACGTTGTGTCAAAATTTTAAAGTAATTCATGAAGAACTTTCGGCGATTTAAGATTTTTACAAACGAACACATACATTTTTATTTTTTTATAATTTATTAGAATTTAAGTATTTGTGTTTTAAACCGCCTTTATACATTACTATTTTGCAGTGTAAAGAATTGTTTATATCATTGACTAATAAAAATTTAAGATAATAATATAAGCAATTTTGATAAAATACCAAAATAAAAATAAGTTTTTTTTTATATTTAAAGTGAAGATTTAAACATGGAGTGGGTATAAATAATGACAATGAGAGAAAGTGATGTTATTCAATTAAAAGTGCTGTTATTCTGCTATTCAAATTGATTTTTTTCAATTCAAACTGAAAGCACAACAAGAAAAAGAAGTTATGATGAAAAATAATTAGTTTTCTGACATATTCTTTTTTTAATAATGTTATGAATTTAGTGAGTTTAGTGTTAAACAGATCAATGTCTGAGCATAACCTATTAAACGTGCTACAGCTTCTTCTCAAAGATACATTTTGAAAATAATTAAATAAGTATTGTTCTTAGGAAAATATTTTTTTTCCGTGATGAAATTTATATTTTTGTAAAAGGTACGGTCTATCAATAAAATCATAAATTATCTTATAAATCAGTCTATATATTATGATATTTATATATATTAGTGTATTATATATCTACATAATATGTGGGTGTTTGAAATATGATTTAAAATATATGCATTAGTATTTAAAATTCAAGTGAAAAAATAAGGATATGGGCAAGTTCTAAAAATTCAATTTCAAAATTTTAATTTTGATGCTAATCAAAAGGTTTTCTCTTTTGTTGTGTTTTAACATCCTTGACCCTAGATATTGAGTGCTAGAAGCAATGGCCACTGTATGCGGGTAGTGGAAATTCGCAGTACCTTTGTTATTTGTGAACAACGTTTGGTGTGTTTCTAACATACCCCGTATAGCCCGGCCCCTCTTTGTGGATGGAACGTCCCAAAGGATTGGAAAAAACTCTTTTGCACATTGACTAATTTTTCGCCGGAACTTTTCAATATTTTCAAGTCCGACCCTCACGTATCGATCTATTAAAGGTAACAGCAGGTACACTACTAAAAATGTACATTTATTTTACTATCGTTAAGATTTTATAAAAATTTATCAGAATTATCATTTTTAATAAATCCTGTTTTAATCGTATGAAAAAATGTGATTGAGTGGAAGGTACGTTAGTTAGCTATTTTGTTAACCGCAAAGGTAGGTAATATTGAAGAGAAAATGTGAAAAATTAGTATTTTATTTCTCTGCTGTACAAATATACAATAGTATAATCTGATGGTTTTGAATCACAGAAACATTCATTAGGTCCCTACTGTACAAATAAACAATAGTATAAACTGATGGTTTTGAATCACAGAAACATTCATTGTGTTCCTACTGTACAAATATACAAACGCATATAAATTTGACCCCTTTTTGTATTATCAATGAAATAAACCTCATTAACACATTTCTATCCTGCTTGGGGTTCATGCAAATAAATCCTTTTTTATTTTGGAATCCAACTGCATTAAAATTTTATGACGTTTTTTTCTATTTGATTTGATCCATTTTGTAATGCTCTGACCTTAATGCCCGTAGTAAGCGTTAAAAGATAGTTTGAAAGGGACATATATTATGTAAATACGAATGTTAGAGGGAACACAAATATAACAAAAAAATGATAATAATTACGCGATAACAGTGGAAATATTTAATAAAACACGACTCTTTTAAAATACTTTAGTTTCATTTAAAGATACACTGTGATTGCCTATAACACATTAAATAACAAAAAAAACGTGTTTTTAATAATTTTTGGAGTTTACTTTGCTGATTTTTTCTATCGAGGGGATTTCATATAATTATCGTTTCGGCATAACGAATGTATGGATATTATCTTCAAAAATATTTTTTTTTTGTAATTTAATAACTTAAGGAGTTAACAAGAAACTTTTTACAAATCAGTTGAAATTGGTTATGCGGGCTACAAAAAATATAAAATTTCTCCATATCGCGGTAAAAATTTATCGGAATAGTTTTACTATGACAATTTTATATCGAAAAAATTACATATTTTGAGAAAATATGTAATTTTAAAATTCTAAATTGAAACATCCAGAGGTAAAAATTACGAGTATATTACCACCTAATTATTACCTCCCAGAATATATTCTAATAGTTACGTAGGAAAACCACCAAAGCTATCTAGTCTTAATTAATACATTTATTTATGTCAGATTTATAAGTAAAATATTGAAATATAGATTAAAATATTTGTCATCCGAGTGTAATCATAATTCATAATCAGGGCGCTTCTCATTCAACACAAATAAATGCCGTTAGCAACACCATAGTAAATAATGTAGTATTTAAGCCATATGCAAATCAAATGAACTTGTTTGACGTACAAGATTATGCTGCAGCCGGCAAGTGACGGAATCCACTTAGGAAAGCGGGAGAGAAGGAACCGAAGTAGAGATAAATGGAACTAACTAATTGTAAGCTAATTTTAGTCCTAATGAGTGAGATATGAATAAATTACTTTTTTAAGATGGTGTTTACGGAGAAAAATGCGAACTGCAATTTTTTTAAGAATCTCTTCAAATTATCTGGTTTTATACGGGATTGCAGGTCTTTAACAAATAAATTAACAGGTTTCTTTATAAACTTTTAGTAAATTTCAAATACATTTTCACCAAATCCAACAAAAAAATGTATCCTAAATGTACGAAAAAAATATCAGGAAAACTGTAAATTAATAGGCCACTTGCATCATATTTTTTAATTTTTTTTCCGGTTAAGGAAAATATTCTAAGACATTCTGTATTATTATTATTTTTTAATCGTATTTTTGAAACCCTAGGGATTTTTTGAAAATTTCAATCCGAAAAATCAGACCTTTTTTTATAAACCGGAAAGACGGGACATAATTTTATAGGTGAGAAAAAACAATGATTACATAGCCGAAAATCATTTTTAAAAAAAAGAACGTTTTTTCACACAAATGACACAGCAGAATAACGAGGCATACCAAAAATATTACATCTCATAAATATTTTTTTCCTTGATCCATCTTATTGATCATAAATCATTATAATGTACAACGTCTATATTAATAAATCCAATGTAATATACTTGTACTTGTAAATTATAATAATAATAAGAATATTATAAAATTTGATTTTGATAAAATCAGCACCATAACCATTATACCTCTAAAACACGTACCGACATCTAAATTGTACGGGGTTCTCTTCACATCTGTCAAAAATTCAAACCAAATGAAAAGTTCGCAGAGAACAAACAATAAATCTAGTGAACGAATTCAAAAATTCGCCTGAAATCAAAATGATGCCATATAAAAAAATTAAATCAGTGTGGAATTTTACAGAATTAATAGGAACATTTTCAGTAGACGGGACATTTTCATGTAGTGACGACACGAGCCCAAATAATGGATTTATTTATTTAAAAATAAAAATAAATGTACATTTCTACAAAATTTTACTAACATTTTCGTAATCTTAGTAAAAAGATCTATCCACACGATTTTTTCCAAGTCGTTATGAAATCCATGCAAGTGGCCTATTCGCTAAAGGCCTGCAAATTCGTTCTAAACCTCGGTTTTTTACAAACATTTGAAGAGATTGTTAATAAATTAGCAATGTTCATTTTTCACAAAGAAAATCATATTCAGGTTTCTGTTTTTTAGTTATCAAGTTCAGTCATCTCACTTTCGTACTTTCAAGTACTGAGGCAGAATACACGGGAACTGCAGAGGGTTGCAGGAAAGCCGTGTATCTTATTAATTTACAGAATGAGATAACAGATGTATAAAATAAACTTACGTAATGATAATAAAGTAGTAAAAAATTATAAGAAATCCTGTATTCCATAACAGATCATATTAATAACATATTAATGTGCCCTATCATTATTGTAGGGAAATAATTAGTAATAAAATTGTTAAAATTAATTATTTTCCATCTGAGGATATTCGAGCAGACGTACTTGTGAAATATTATAAGTTTTTTTATTTTTTTTATTGTTGATACATTATTTTACAGTAATGTTGGCCTCACTGGGTTGTTTACCCGTGCTGAGGCCCCCATTTTATAATATAAGAATTTATACATTTAAAAAAAAAAGAAAAACAACATTAAAATAAAGATAAATTTAAAATAAAAATAAAGATTAAAAATTAAAATATAATTATCACACTAAAAGAAAAATATTAAAAGAGAATGTAAATCGGCATTTATAATGATTTATGTGTTTGTGCGTGTTGCATGTTTTATATATTTTTTTGTGTTGCGTGTATATGTTTTATTCTTTTATGTTATAGAATTTTGGTAATATTGTCTTTTTGTTCTTTAATTCATTTTTTTATTTTGTGTTTGAATTTATTTTTATTTTCCTCAATATTTGTTTCAAGTGGAAGACTGTTGAATGCTTTAATAGCGTGGTATTTATGGTGTCTTTGTTCAAAGGTAGTGTTTACCGTCAGAGTTTTTATGTTTTCTTTGTACGCTTGTCTGACCGGTCTATTAGTAATATTTTGTGTTTGTTGGGGTTTGTTTTTTTGGTCGAAAATGTAGTTTAGTAGTGTTTTAACATATAATTGGCGTATATCAAGTACGTCACAGCTTTTAAATATTTGGTCTGTGTCGGTTAGTTTATGTTTTTTGAGTATTACCTTTAATATCGTTTTCTGTGCGATTTCTATTTGAGTGATAGCTGCGTTTGTTGCTCCTCCCCTAGCAATTATAAATTGTAATTATAAATTGTATTATAAATTGTATTATAGTTTGTAAAAATGGTATGCATTTTAACCATAGTATTTAAATCTATAAAATATATGTATTTTGAGAGTGGGTATGTTTTAATATGCTCAAAATACCATGTTTTTACGCGTCACTAACTCCACCGTAGAGGTGTAAAACTTGTAGTGTCTTTAAGAAGTAATAAAATACCTTTCCCGTTTTGCTAATATATCCAAACATGTTGTTTTATTCAGAGTCTAATTAATCTCGTAATATTAAGTGTTATTGAATGAATAATATTAGTACATGTAAAATAATTTGGCGGGTTTCGAATAAGCTAGCGTAGCGCAATTGTTGGAGCACCTGACCGGCAATCAGAAGGCTGCGGGTTCAATTCCCGTCGGTGGTAGGTATTTTTTGAGGATTTTTTTTATCAATTCTGTAGGTGTTTCAGGCCAATAATGCTTAAAAATAATATGTTATCGTTTGTGCTATTCATAAAAACTTTTTTCTCGTAAATATTAGTTTATCTATAATATTTGACAATTCAAAATATTTCACCAATAAAGGAAGATATAATGTATCTCGACGACATTTAGTTTCTTTAATCAATTCTCAAAGTTTCTTTAATCAATTCTTTTTCCCTGTTGTCATTAGATATAGAAAAAAATCATTGACATACAGTCATAATAGTCCCGAGATCATTCAAAATTTTTGTATTCAAACAGGGCTCAAATTAGAAAAATTTATAACCATTAAATAACATTACATTTTTAATTTTCTTATGCCATGCCTTTGAGGATATATATATGAGAGTGGTTTATCCTAAATATGAGTGAATATGTGTGTAATAATATATATATTAATTAAATTTTATATATATATTTATAAAAAAATATGAATATTAAATATAAAACGACCATAAAACGGACATGTGTCTAGTGTGATAGTCGAAAACCATGTAAAAAACTGTATACAAATATATTTTACGAATAAAGGAAAGAAAAAAAAAAAAATTTTTTTTTTTGCTCACCCTAGAACTTAGTTGTACACTAACCGCTATCTTGATAGCATGTTGTTACGGCGTTTCAGGAACTAAATTTTACGTCATTTTATGACTAGTGGTGTCATCTACTAATAAGAATCACTAGGATGTGAAAATTAATTATAAAATCATAAGCAATATGTTGCAGTTAGTACCGACATGTTTCTTTGCAAAGTTCTGCGCGATTAAAACGCTGGGCTTAAAGTTGTTACGGTATAACTTTTACGCAGAATTAAACATTGGGAAGCCTGATTTCCCAGTAGACGGGAGTTAAACTGAACTGAAATGCAACTAACCTCACGGCAACTCATAATCCGTAAAAGGGATCATTTCAGAAACCTTAGAGATGTTATAAAGTTTTTTTATTAAATTTCGAATGTTAACAGTTTTGGTTAACCAACACGGAACACGACAAATCTTACCGTATGTTCTGCATTTTTTAATGAATGAATCGAATTAAAAATAATTTTACCTTACCTAATATATAAATGCAATGAAATATAACTAAAAATATAAAATTGAGTGCCTTAAATTTAAATTACATCTGACCAATATTCGTTGGTACACAAATTTGGTGTTCATAAATAAAATATTTTTACCCAAAAAAAAGCTCAAGTAAAAACACATTATGTGAAAATGTTAAGCAGACGGTGGTAAAACACTAAAAAATAGGTCAAATATTATAAAACATTAGAAATAAATATGAAATATCATAAATCATGAAAACATGTGTTAAAACTTGGTAAAACATGGTTAAACATTGCGAAAATGGTAAAAACCTAAAACACGTTAAACGATAGAAACTCACGTTAAAATGAATCATATAATAATCTTTATCTATCTTATTCACGAAAAACACTGTAAAACAAAAATTAAATACGTTTAAACATGACCAAACAGGGTGAGACATGGGAAACATTGTGAAACATTTAAAAAATAGAGTTCAACTTGACAAAACACGGCAAAAAATGAGAAAACTTGGTAAAACACGGTACACTCGGTAAAATACTATCAAACATTGTAAAACTTGGTTAAATAAGTTAAAACCTGGAAAAATCACGTTGCAAATTCTAATAAACCATAAATGGTAAATAATGTTAAATTTCGCAGAAATTTCGTAATAAATCGTAGAAAAATTGTAAAACGTGGTAAAATAAGTTGCGTAAATCTGTAAAAAATTTCGAAACATGGGAAAGCACGCTGAAACACTCTACAAATCGTATATAATGGTCAAATGTAGTCAGTATGGTAAAATTTAATCATCCATTGAAAAATATCGTAAAATATGTAAATCGTAGTAAAAACTGCTAAAAACCCAACCTAACACACCAAAACACTGCACAACTACGATAAATACGGTAAAACATGAAACTTGCTGACATGGTTTTAAATACAGTAAAAAATGATTGGTGTAACTAAATTTGAAGAAATATGATAAAACATGTTAAATTCTGATAAAAGATAAGTGCATTTAAATTGTTTTTTTTTTCAGCTTTTAAACCATTTAATTTATGAACCGTGACAGTGTTTTGGCACATTTTACAATATTTAAGTTATTTTACTATATTGTTACAATTTTGTGCACATCATTACTATAAAAAAATAAAACAAGTTTTACATTACTATTCACATTGAAAACATCATATTGTTTATTATTTATTACAACAAAAATAAAAACGTGCCAAATTTTCCGGAAACAAAAGGTTATCCTTTGATTCAAACGTGAATAAGATTTTCCCTCCACCGATTCAGAAGGCACGAGGATAAAGAATAGTAATAGGGTAGTACGCCTCTTTACAAATAACGTTTAAAGTGATTATGGAGTTTCATAACATATTAAAGTGATCAGTCACCGCCCGTCACATTTCCGTATGCTAAAAATGCCTACCAGGTGTTAAAAGGATAATGTTTTCTATGAAAAAATTTGATGTGCGACATAGCATTTTGTATGTTGAAAAGCGTGAAAAAAAAATCTATCCAACTCAGTTTCAACGCGAAATGATTCATACATTATTTTATTAAATTCTGTTTCGTTCTTGAGACTTCCCTCCTTTTTATGCGTGAAGAAAATACTTCACATGTTTTTTTTTACTAACATATAATGTTATTTTTATAGCAAAGTTAAGCTAAACAAAGCGTCTGAAATGGTAACTTTTCAATTATGCCGGGAGCGGCAATGAACCATTACTTTTACTAAAACTAAGAGTATAATTATTTATGACAGCTTTGGAATGACACAACTTTTTCTTAAAATAATCGATGAATAATTATTTTTTAACGATAAACTAATGTTTATAAGACCAGGTTTTATGCATAGCATAAAGGATAACAAATAATTATAAGCAATAATTAGTTGCCTGAAATATCAATACAGCACGGGCAAGCCACCCAGTGAGGCCTAAATTACTGGAAAACTTATAATGTAAAAAACATTGTACCAAATAAAAAAAATAAAAAAAATTGAAAATATCTCCCGAGTAAAAATAAGCCTTCTGATGTCCGGTCAGGTGCTCTGAAACCACTAACCTATGTCAGCTTATTTCCAACCCACCAAATGATTCAATATGCACTAGTACCTCAATCAACAATTACTGCTTATTATATTTTTCCACCTGTAAACAACCTATCTTTAGATATTAGATTTCTCGACGCCATCTAGTGAGAAATTTAGCACTAACAAAGCCTTTTTTACAAAAATAAAGTTGGTACGAAGAAGGCACGGGTTCAATTCCCGAGATGTGTTCAATTTGTATTGATATTTCAGGCTAGTAATTATTACTGATAAGTTGTTAAAAAGGCTTCCTACAGTTAAAAACTTGATTGAAAAAGTAATGTATAAATAATTATTCAAGTCAAAATATTTTTACTTTTCATACTCAATCTTCATGTTTTAAATCTTTTATCCAGATCAATTTATTGTATCTGTTTCTTCTATTTCTCTTATCCCAACAACCCCTTACATTTAAATAATTTCGGGAAAGTATGACATATCTCCCCAGAATTCCCTCATGTATTTTATCTTAACCATATAAACAACAAAACCTGAATTACAAATCTGCTAGTGTTTTGTCTTATGCCATCTCCGCTCCATTTTACAAGCGAGCAAGTACATTACCCTTTACATTAGATCGTTTATCGTGGCCCATAAAAATAGTATTACTCTTTTGGGACCTCTGCGTAATAGAGAATGGAGATCCTATGGGACACTACACTGAGATGTGATGAGAAATGGAGAACACAAACCAGACAGTTTTTATCGATCGTTGCAGATGACTGCGTTTATACTTTTTAAAGCGTGAATTACAAATACGCTTAAGTCATGAACCTTGTAAGTTCCGGACCAAACTATTCGAGACAATTTGAAACTGTGGAGTGCGGGGGAACATTATATTTGGTCGCCATTTGAAATGACACCGTCGCGTCGTCCGAGTTCCTGTACATCTTCGTCATTGAATTAAAATATTATACTTTTCGTGGGTAATTATTGTGTGGTTTTAAAGTATAATTATATACGGTCAGAGAACTTTTTAATCTTTAAATAATAAATATGGTGAAGTCAGATGTAGCGGAATGTCGCGTTTCAAAACACATGATTTTGAATTACTGCGTATGGAATCGCCTTAAGGCTAAACTTAAAAGAATTCGTTATCTGCTCTTTCATAGTTGGCAGTAATTAAAATATTTTCTGAATAAACACTTTTTATAGGTAAGGCTTTACAATATTACGATACATGATTTGTTTACGTACGTACATACAATATGGATAGGCATAAATATTTGTGTCCTTATACAACGTCAAAAATATAAAATTGAATTGGTGATTCAATGCAGTATTGTATTTTTGTGCCTTTCTTGAGAAAAGTTAGTTTTAAAATCATTTATTCATATTACGTACGGGCGCAAAAAATAATTCGTCTTCAAATTTAAAAGCATAAGTTAACTTTTTTTTATTTTATTTTATTTTTTTTATTTTATTATTTATTAAATTTAATATAATTACATTTAATACAATATAAGATATGGGTAGTCCCACAAAGCTGTGACAATCAGCTTGTCTGTAGGTTCTACCATTTAATGTTATAACATAATACACATTAGCTTAAGTTTAAATATTAATACCAAATATAATGTTTAGGATAGATAAACGTTTTTTTCATTTATTAACCACTTTTTTGTCAGTTTAGGGCAAGGTTCCTTTATAATATATTATATATTATATTCCTTTATATTGTATTACTTAGTAATATAATTTAAATAATGGCATCTACGAACGCGTATATTATAACGTACGTTGCGTTTAAGTTGAGATCTATTCTTGAACTTGAAAATCAATTCGTCCAAATACCTTTGTAGCGAAAAAGGTACAACAAGAAACATTGATGTGATGTTCTAACTAACTGAAGTACCTGTATCATTTTTTTCTGCGGGGTAAAGTATAAGAGATGCAACACTACACAACTCTATCATGACAAACATTACTCACTAAATTAACAATTATAATTATTTTCTGTTTTACCATAATATAACTGTTAAATATTTAAACACTTTTATGTTTATTCCAACAATAAAGTTCCTACCAAAATTTCCCTCCCCTTGTTTTTATTCTATTTCCTAAAAGTTGTCTTCGAAAAAAGAAGCAAGAAGATTTAAAAATGGAAGGCAAAAAGCAAGTGTATTTTATTGATTGTAGTTATTTTCGTCGTTGAATATCGTTGCATATTTGTCGCCCCCTCGTAATAATTATCGGAAAGCAGTATAATTTATCAGCCCCAATCATAATTCATTAAATAAATAATTTATATTATCAAGAGTGATTAATAAACCGTTCATGTTGTGAAACAATAAATATTTGTGAAAAGAAAACCGTTCGCGTGGTGAAGCAATACTAGATGTGCACCTATAAACTATACTTCACACAGAACATTCAAGACCAACATCAGAACTTATTTATTTAATATCAACGGTATAAATATACCAAAAACTTCCAAATGAAGTCACAACATTCACAAGGTAAACCTCCTTCCCACTTCTATTTTGCCTTGTGATAGACCCAATTGTTCATTATTATTTTCTTGTTAAAAATTACAGTCCATTCGTCGAATACCAATCGATTCGGTACGCAACAATAACAAAACACACTGTTCGGTGAATTTTACCGACCAAAATGCTCAGATCACTCGACCGTGATATGTCTATATGTCAGTACACAATTTATTCTTATTTTTAGATACTTTTGAGTCAAGCAGTATCCTTAAACTTTGTATTTCCATCAGCCCCGTAAGGCAAAACCATCGGAGCGTCCTTCTATAAAATTTATTTCCTTTATAACCTGATTTTTTAAGCACCTCATTTAAAAAATATACTTTTAAATTATTTTATAAACCTGTTGCAAGGAGGAAATTAATTTTAGTACCAAAAAATTAACGGTTAAAACAATATTTCTTGGAAGGATCTTATTAATGAAATCAGGAGGTTTATTTGTAAGCCAAGCAATAATCATCTGCAACAAATAAGATTTTAACATTGCGGCAGGATTATTCTCCGTAATTTGGTCTATAGGCCATAGCTATTCACCTTTGACTAGCCCGCACAATTCTCGGAAGATTCAAAGTTGAATAATTAAACTAATTGTGAGAAAGTCCGGCAAAAAGATGGAAAATTTATGAACACTAAAAACTTATCAACAGTAATATAATTACAGCTCCCTTTCATGTGAAACAATCAACAACTCTCCCCTCTCCTCAAATTGTTTAATAAATAGTTATAAGGGTTACGAGATATTTTAATGGGCCTAAAGTCGGCCGGGATGAAAACTACCTTGACGAAACAAAATTAATTAACTGAACGATGTTGCTCCCAACAAACTTTCACAAAATAAGAAGCCTTTCGGAGTCGTTTTACAATTATTTCTGATTTCATTATAATAGCTCCCATCGGAAACTATATTTTATCATTTTATAAATAAATAAATTAAAAAACACAATTATCATAAAAAAAATACTGTAACTCTGGTTCAATGATCTCTAGAACATGGAAGTGATTTAAATTTAAGTGTCATATTCAAATTTGGAACTATTTGTGTCAAAAATTAAGACAAGCGGTAAAGTGACCTTAATAATACAATATTTTAACAAAATATTGCAATTTCAGTTTCTACCATAATAGACATAAATATATAAATTTTTATTTTGGAACCGTTAAATCCATTTAAAATGTAAATATATTCAATCAAAGTAAATATATTGAATTAGTAATTTACTATTTATGTATTTTATGAGAATTATATTTTGAAAGAATTTAACGTAATATTTAGACCTATTTGATTTACAATCATTATTTCAAACACTTATTACTTGCTTTTATTATATGGTGATAGAAAGTTAGTTAATAATATTTCGTTTCTTTTTAAATACTCAATGTTTTTTAAATACTTGATTCTTTTTATGTAAAACTTCATGCTGCAGTCCTAACTGTTCCCAATTTGTGACTATGGCATGCACAATTGGGGTATTTTATGAGGCTGAAGGTCGTGGGAAAGGGAGGTAAATGGGGATGAGGAAAGTGGGGAAGTACCTGGCTATTCTGATCTTCTCAACTCTGAATGGTGGTCTTACACCATGACGATACTGAGAGTATATTCCACCCTGGGACGTGCCACAAATATACTAGAATCGAACTTGATTGTAACGATCACGACAACATCGAGTTCACGGCTATAATGAGCAATTACAAAACGATATTTTAGTTCATACTTATCTTCATATAATTGTTGACTATTATAACGAGCCTAATTCACTGTTCTACCAAGCAAATTATTTTTGTCAACACAATTTCTGAATACATGAATGAGTCTTTGGGTCTGAAAAAAGACTTGGGAATTATTCAAGAATTTTTCTCGAAGTAAGTAGTAACAGAAAAAGGCGGGAATTTCTTATCCCGTTAGGGACGGATTCATATTTTTATGGCACAACCGGTGTAAGATTCTCGGCTATGTGAACCATTGCTATCCATCTGGCATAATTGTCATAAAATCTGCGAAATTTCAGCTTTGCAAATTTGTTGCCAATTTTGTTTAAAAAAACCAATAAATATGTTTATGAAGGTACCTAGTTACGAGTACCTACATCCCTGCACGGGGTCAATTTATGATTGTGAAGCACAACTTTTTCAGCACCGCTTTGCCTATTTTTCAAACAGGCCGCGACCTAGAAGCAGATTTTTTTTTTGGTTTTCGTTGTGAGGGAGGGGTTTGTATTTTGTGGATCTTCTAAAACTCTATAAAAAATGTTCTCAGCGTGGGGTTTTCTAGAATTACCCCAAATATTTGGTTTTTCTCTACAGCCAAGTGGGCTGTATGAAATTGATATGCGGCCGCAAGAATGGGGCCACGGGCTGTGCATCACTGGTTTGTGACATGTAAATTTTCATAGCCGAAAACTAAAACAATCCCGTAAGCTAGTTATTTATGACAAGTGCGATTTTATAAACGGTAGTAACATTTTTCTTAGAAGCCTTGAACCAGATGATGATAGTTATAATGCGTTTATTGTTTTTAAGAAGAAATTGAGAAGCATGAAAACGAAATCTTGAAAACCATCATTGATAATAAATTTGAGTAATTTATATATTTTTATTTTATAACTTAATTTAAATTTTTATTAATAGCACCTTTTCAGATTTCCCGCGCCAAATGTTTATGTAGGTACATATACTTAGACTGTCACACGTACACTTCGGAGCGGGGGTACCACGCGCCGCTCCAGACTAAATAAAAATCTTACAATGGACTGCGCTGTAAAACGTTACCACTGACTTTACTTTTCTGCACGGCAGTCTGGAGTGGCGCGTGGTACTGCCGCTCCTAAGTAGTGAAGTGTAGTGGCAGAGTCTATTATAATAAAACATATTGGAGAAGTCGCTGTTAGTTGTTGGATGGTAAAATTCAACTCGTGTGCGAGTATATTGTGCTTTTTTTATTTTAGAAATTGATTGAATAATATGTGAGTAAGCAAATTCAAAGGAAACAAACAATTTTACTTGCAACACTTTTTGATGAATTGTCTGTTTTTGGGATTTTTAAAATTCCTGTTGCTTGCAATAATTTCACGAAAGCAGTATATATACTTCATACTACTTATTAGAGACAATATAAATTTAACACCATTCAAAGTTTACACGTTCGTTGTTTTTTTTCACTTTCAATTCAGAATCAATTTATCGTTTCTAATACAGACGTCGAACAAAATATCATAAAATAAAGTTTTAGAACCTCAGACAATTTTTAATTATCAGCACTCAAGAATATTCATTTTAGACTGGTAACGCAAGAAACGGGTAGGTACTACGGATGATCTATATTTATATGTATTTATATCTTCCATCCACAAGCAAATGCTTTTAATGGATGAGTAGTTTAAAATTGAAAACAAGAGCTATGTAATACTTGAATTGTAATATTATGTTCAAAAGTTAAAAAAAATATATTTCGGTATGGGTATTTAGGCAAACGGCTTAGGTACAGTGAAAAGGGTTCTTTAAGCTTTTAAGTTTTATCAAAAATACGAAAGTACTGGATTTTTAGGTGGAATGTTGAAAATGTCTTCACTGAGGTTTTTAAAAACTGCACTCTTTGCAGATATTGTAGAATGTATTTCATAGAATTTAAAAGATAACGTTTTGAATCATTTTGTCAATGGATACTTATATTTTCCAAATTACCCGCACAGAATTCACAGATAAAACCAAAGATATTAGAAGAACGAGATATGCTATGTTGGCCGCCGGACCGTAGGCGGAGTACTACCCAATTAGGGTACTTTGAATACTATCGGGACGTGTACGCACAGAAATCTGTTCTATGTATTAGTGCGGATACCTTAGTGTAAGCGAAGGTGTGCAGTAGTATTGGTGAACAAAACCGGCGACACTGGGCAAAACAATTCCACACAGTATGAACTGCTCATAGCACATCTCGTTCTTCTAATATCTTTGGATAAAACCATTTGTAGTATTGCTTGAGTTAGCAGACTACAATACAAAGTAAAGATGGTGGCCAAGGACATAAGAATGTAAATATAAATTAATATTGTGCGTTTTCTTATATGTTGACCATAAAAAGTACATTTTTGAGGTGAACATTGTTGCATTACACTAGAAACTGAATAAAAAACTTGGAAAATTACACCATGTCAGCAGATACTTACGGTTTCAACGAAGAGTATTCGCTGATTCATTAGAAAATGAAGTGAATAATTATTGAATTAAAAAAATAATCATGTAACTAGAGTACGTGAAGTCAAAAGTTTATTCGATCGCAGCACAGCATTCCACTAGGTGACTAGAGTACAAGAAATCAATAGTATATTTGATCGCAGCATAGCATTCCACTAGGTGATTAGAGTATAAGAATTCAATAGTATATTGGATCACTGCACAGCATTCCACTAGATGACCAGAGTACAACAGTTTACGAACTTTGTATGAGAGTTACTCGTTGGAACCGACTAAATAAGTAATTGTGTTATAAATCTGTAAAGTTATATTGATCTGTGATTGACAAAAAAACTTAACAAAACTAAAATATCTAACAAGTTGTCTTTTCAAACGAAGTCTTTGGTTACTCAACCCCCGGCTATATTGCAATAAAAATATTCATTTTCTCACGCAAGCTAGCAATAATATCAGTTTTGATGGTTTGGCGACTACTGCTCTAATAATTAACATAGGTACAATTTTTCAGACATACTATCAATAAAAAAAAACAAATACCACAACGTTTTTACACGAATAATAACGATATTTCAAAAGCGAAAAGTGAAAATATGTAAAGAAAATGAAAAATATTCTGGAAATAATGTGAAGAATATAAAAATTTTCTGGAAATATTTGAGTAATTTCTCCAACCGCCGGCGAGCAAGCCAGGGGGCTCCCGGATCAAACGTGTTTCGGCGTGTCTTCCATAGATTAGTGATTCACCCTTGTGAATTTGAATTTACGACCCTTACGTTAGTTCATATGAAGGAGGCTTTTTACACCATCTCGTGGTTTAACCATATTGAATGCAGAATCAACACAGGCCCAGCTCGTGGATATACAATTTTAGAAAAATATTTATCTATGTAATGTAACGTGTAAAATTCTGCAACCCGGCTTTGCCTGAGTATTTTACAAATTTAAGTGCAATGGTCAATCAGTATTTCAAATATGGAATAAACGACAAGGCGTTTGGACTTGTTTTTCACAAAGTTCACGGCCAACGATAAAAATGACATACGTCAAATTTTTTTTCGACTTCATACGCGTGGATTGTCTGCTTTATTTTTAGATATACTATATTTTCTCAAAATTAAGGACTCTTCTAAGCCTCTGTAAGGGAGGGGTAAGGTGTTCAACTACGAATCCGGAGATTGTGCGTTCGAATCCCGGCGTGCACAAGTTGAAATAATTTGAATTTATTAAAATTGTTTTATTTTACATTTGATTTATATAAAGTAATAAAGTACTCGACTTGCAGCAAGTTCCAGAGTGATGGGTGCTCTTATTATCGCCCTAGTGAAAGACCGCCATTCTGAATCGAAACATTGCTTGAAATGGCTTGAGCCGTGCTTGGTGACCAGATTCTTCTTCTTCTTCTTCAGGTTCTTCTTCCCCATTCCATTCCCCACACTTATTTTTCCCATTTTAAAATAATATTTTAACTTCTTCAACAATCTTGAATTATGAACATTGGTATTTTTAATAAAATATTAGTTTTGAAATTTAGCATTCAAATTCCAGAGGATTACAATTAATTTTTATTTAAAGATTCAGAAATAAGAAATTGTCATAACAGTGTGCTAAATATTATTATTAACCAAATCCTTTTAACTGAGTGCCACATCGTAAAATTTGTATTCTCATTAATAAAAAATGGTTAACCCCTTTCTCTAAACCTCTACCACACTTACTTTTACAGTTGTGTTTAATGTCTATAATTTATGTCTTTTAAATTTGGCGTAGGTACCATGGAGGAAAAATATATTTTTTCCTCCATTAACGGAGAAAAATGAGTATTGCTGATTTATTAAAAATTTCTTAAAAGTTTTGGTAATCCAGTTAAAAACTGGTCTGCAGGCCGCTTTCCGATAAACTTATAGTAAATTCTCGCAGGTGCACGTGTTCATGCACCTACGTTTTTCTAATAATATATAATGACGAAATGTGAAATGATTTTTTATGAAAACGTGTTCCGACATTGTGACAAAACATTTGTATTTTACTAAAAAATTATCAGGATATCTATCAATTCATTCGTTAATGGACTGTAGTCCCGTTTTTAACCGGATTACGAATGATATAAAGAGATTCCACATAAATTGGTAATATTTATTATCAGAACGTTTTCTCCGTGTACTTATCTACTATATATCAAGTTGAAGGAAAACAAGGAGTTTCATTATTATTTAATTAATAACCTTGAAACTGGGTTTGAACAAGTTGAGAAAAATGTCCACAGGAAATTTCATGATGCCATATCTCACTGATCGAGCTTTCGTTCAGATTCGGTCACTTCTCTTTATCTTTACAAATCTTAAATTAAAGTAGATATTCTGCTTCAATTTACGACTTTCTACACGCATTAGTACCTACCACAAATAATTTGAAAAGTTAAAATTACTGACTTTAACTAAGCCTCGACCTTTGGGAAATAAGCACTTAAATGGTCTGCCTACGCTCAAAATATCAGGAAGAATCAAGAGATAAAACAAAACATATTTCAATAAAAAAATAAGCGGGAAAGTATTTCTACGTGTAATATTATCTTCCCAAAGTTTTCACTAGGTAAACATAAAGACATAGGAATGACTACAGACCTAGGACTAAAGAAAATACCTAGGACTATATAAAATAATAGAGAGGATTTGGAATACCGATAAAAAATTCTGTCCAAACGGTAGCACGAAAATGGCTGCCAGATGGCGGCAAAGCTAAACCGTTTCCATGGTTATTATTCAGTGGCTTGACATTTTATTGACATTTAGGGGAAACAACAATTATTTTTTACTTATAAACCATTCCATTTAATTAAAACGATTTTTTTTGTGCAATGCTGTGGTTTAAGTATAATATTTTTTCTGGCGAGCCTAGAACTCTGTAAAGTAATTCATAATAATATTCATTTTTCTAAACGTGGATACATAATATTTTATATTACATTTTTTTACTCAATTACCTAATAAAAATACAAGAGCTCTTGGTTGACTTCCAACCCTCAGGTAACATCGCTTGGAAACCTGAAAAGTGCACTTATATCACAAAAATGTTATTCATATACCTATGAATATAGAAGGTACTAAATAAAACAAATCATAATGCTACTTAGATAGGAACTTTCACCAACAGTTGGAATAGTTATTTCCTAACATTTCATTCTTAAAGTGTAACAGAAAAAGAAAATGATTTCATTTGCTTAGCTAAGGTCTTAAACAAAAATCGCCGGTATATGATAAATCATTGAATGGTGCTTTATTAATATTTCTATGAGTATTAATATCATGTTATTATAGTAAATATAATCATTGATATAAAAAAATTGTTAAACCAAAATGAGTTAGCAAATATCTGTACGACAGCTGAGCGTTAAATAAGAAGAATGTAAAATTTTGTCAGTTTTATTGTCATAAAGAATAAGTTCCTTGGTAATTAAGATATTAACTAACAACATACTTAAATACGCGCAAAATGCGTCTAAACGATCAAATAAATTGAAAAATATTTGAAAGAAATGCTTTCCAAACCTTACACTTACCTTTGAAATGATATCCTGCAGTTTTTTATTGGAAGAAACATCTAAGAATATATTCGTTGGTTGAATACTTTGCGGCATCTTGAATGTTTATTTATTAAACTTAACATTGTTTTGAAGCTAACATAAGTATTAAGCTTAAGCTCTTTTTAAGCTTGGTATATGGGGCAACATATTAGGCATATTAGGCATATGGGGCAAATATGGCCTAATATGGAGCAACATATTAGGCATATTAGCTATATTAGCCTGGCATATTATATCTTACTGGTAGACAAGAAATTGTTAAAATAAAATCCTCCCAGTGCGAAAAAAATAATGCAACAAGTGGAGTCCCATAGGGTTCATAACATGGTCCAATAATAATTATTTTGTGTATTAATGATATTACAAAAATATTACAAGTTGTATTTTTTTATTTATCTCACTCTTTGCTGATGCCCCATAACATTTTTAAAATTGTTTAAAATATATATCATTTTAATATTCTTCATGATAATATCAACATTTGATGCAGTGAAAACAGACTGTACGTAAATATCTCAAAAAGGTCAAATATTCAGATTTTTTCGAATAAAAAATCCAGTGATCTTTAGTTACAAAATTTAAAAAAATACTCTAACAAATACAAAATATTTTTATGAGACAGTTTAGTTATATATAGTAAATATGTAGTTTATTTTATTTTTTTGATTTTAATACCTTTATTTTTCCCAATTTTTACATTTAATTACATACAATATTATAATAATCAATGAGAATAATGGGAACCCTCTAAGACGCAGCCTGTACGTGGGTTATATAGTTAAATACATTATATTATTGTTCCTAGAAAGAAACAAACTGTGAGCATATGAAACAAAACAGGATTACATTTTGTCTAAGCGGTTTGTATAAAAAGTGTTTACAATTGTGTATAGTGAAGTTATAAATGTTTAGTGTAATATATGGTGGATAGTTTATGAGAAACAAAATTACTCCGTAATATAAAGGCACTCCCTGTTATTCTCTATTCCTATCGAACATCGCAAAATTAGCCACAATACTCGATGTAAGAATACAATAATAAATATTGCTGTGACAAATCATTAATTTTTTTGAGCGTCATTAATAATATTTTTTAATCTCAACACTACACTAACAAAATAATCAATCATTTCAAAACATAAACTTAACACTATACCAAATATAATCATTTATTTTCTAATAGTTTGGTAATATAACATTTTGTCATTAAAATTCATTACTTTAAAATGGCTCAGCTCGGTTTTCCTAGTGAGGTGTTCACGAAAAACTATACCTAAATAAAAACCATCTACAGCACCTATATACTCATCATTCCTACTGTTATACAGTACAGTATGAACACCTACCACCGAAAATTATTTTACGTTAATTGTGAACACTTTATTATTTAATTTGTACATAATAAATACTAAATTTTATCCTAGCAATTAATGTTAAATGAATATAAAAAACGGTTCATACACATTACGAAAAAGATTGAAAAACATACTCGCTAGTCTAGATGTATTAAAAGTACAAGGGACACCTACAAGATAAATAATGACGTTAATACATTCTTGAAGTAATCGACTTTGAATTGAATTCCATTATCATTCAATCAATGACACTTCCAGTATAACCTCCCAGGGCCGCTACCTGCCATGTTTTACATAACGAACGGCATTTACCATTGCAAAAAAGACTTATTAGATGCTTAATTTGATTTGCCCGGTGGAAAGGGATGTTCGACAAGTCGGGGCATTTTTCTTGACACTCGAACCATTCAACAAGGACTGACAGCTCTTTCTACTTCTGTTTCCCCAGTCTTCGCAGAATTTCTTTATGGAAGATTTCTTTGAGTGGCATACTCTTCTCTCATCCTTTCTATTTCCTGATTTCGATTCGAGAAAATTCCCCCACCGAGGCTATTGTAATTTTACTAGCTGCGGGATCTCGCGATAAGCACGGGATTTTAGCACGAAAATTAGATAAATATTTTTACGGCGCTGTAAAGGAATTGAGTTGCTCGAGTTTATTTTAATGATATAACTTATAAAGCCAGAGGTCTAATTCGTGTTAGTCTTTGAATGCCAACGAAATAAGCGCAGTTCGAATGTATGGGTCAATGTACTTACGAGTACCTACTATTAAATACCTTAGTTTTTTTTTTTTTTTTTATTTACATACATTGGTTAAAATGTAATTGTTGGGTTATGTAATATAATGTGTATTTTTTGGGTTAGCTGGAAGAAATAGGATGTAACCCATAAGCTATACCTTTTGTACTCTGTATTTTTGTGCAATAAATATTTTTTTGAATTTTTGATTTTATCTTTGAATTTTTATGCGTGCGTAATTTCGGTTATTTCGGGGATATGGTAACAAAAATAACAGCAAGAATATAATTTTCAAGATAAAGTTTTAAAGGCTTGCTAGGTATAAGGAATCGAGAATTTTAATTTAAAAAGTCTGCGCTTGGAAAAGTAACCAAAATATTTATATTTTATTTTGTGACGCTCAATTGTAAATGAAAACAATTTGAGAAATAAGTGAAAAATGTTAATTAAAAATATGAAAAAAGACACCAATAATATGATGTCGGTTTCGGATGCCTTTATAGTTGTAGCATTCATGCCTTCATGTAGGTTATTTGTATATTCATAAATATTTTCTTTTAACATAAAAGTAAATATATTTTTAAAACTTCTGTATTAATTTCAAGATGAAAACTAACCCCATCTCATCCATCAAACTTACGAAGGCATCGAATTTTATATTAAATTTCACCAATAGATTTTTGGATGGAATAAATCTGCAAAATTTTCTTGCTGCAGAGAAAAATACGAAATATCTCGTGATAAAAACTCAACTCGAAATATCTTGGGTAGGATAATATAAAAAACACAATTCGATGGGTATATTAAAAAAGCAACAAAATGTAAAGAGGCGGATGAAGACAGAAAGCAATCCTTTGCTCCATAATGCTTCTTTAGTTTACGGTCCTTTATTCATAATGAACCCGATTCCGAATCTCTCGACATTTGGCGTCGCTTGTTTATTTTTTCGGCAGTCGTCGGCAGTAAATATACAATTATTTCGTCGACAAATCTATTGCAGGAAAGGGGAAACGGCGAGAATGAAAGAGAATTGCGAAGAAAAATGTAGCAGCTCGCCTAATACTTGGCTTAAGCACAATGGAACTTAAGTGGGCCTAAAACAATACAAGAATCTACTGTACCACCCAGTACCTATTATAGGTCGACCGTAAATATATGGCAAAAAAGGTCCTCGCTCTGAGGCCCGACTCTATTGTTCCTCGCGACCATTTATTAAACTTAATTATAAAACAGTCCATACAATTTGCTGCGCTGCTACATTTTGAACTTCGCGGTAGGTACTTTATTTGAGGGTTAGTGATATTTTTGTCAGTTAATGAAAGAGATGTGAAAAAGGGAACGTAAATCAAATTATTACAATTTAATTTTCACTTGAACAATTCCGTCGGTCCTTCTCTCGTTTAGTAAGGGTTTATTGTCCAGTTTTTATTTAAATTAAAAGCATCCTCAAATCTGGTTTCCCGGGCTATACGGAAATTAAAATACGTTTTAATTTCGTTGGTAATCGGATTTGAACAAAAAAGGTATTCATAATTACGGCATTGGACGCAAGTTAATGGCTAAGTTAAGGTATCTAGATATGTGAAGAAATTAGGGAACGACGCTAACGTCAACATTATCTGGAATAATAACCGTTCTGAATATTAAAATACGAAACTACAAGAACATTAGAAAACACATTTGGCCCTTTTAACAATATTATCCTACTCGTGCACAACGACACCCGAAAGCCGGCTAAACCAACTCGCTACTTGGTACTTGGTACTTGGCGTTCGCTGCTACCGCTGCCTAACTCGCTGTGTAATTAAGTCCCGACTTTCACTTAACTCTTACATTTGATATTTAACGCTCAAAAGACGAGTCGCTCGTGTAAATTTACAATTCGCGACATTAACGACAGAGGCATATTAATTTGACACAATTATCGCAGCCGTATAATTCCTCTCTCCAGACGCACGCCCAAAGGTTTACGGCTCTGCTGGGCCGAGGGCCGCTGGTTACTGGATACTGGGGGCTGCTTGTCTTTGCGGTGTCATATTTTGACCTAATTATACCATAAATAACTAGGTAGCTCGGAACAAGGGCTGCTTAACTGACCCACACGCCTCCCGGACAACCCTCATACATTCCCAGCCAACTACAATACTAGAAGGATCGAGGTCTGGAGACTGGAGATATACTTTTTCCACCGTCTGGCAAACCATACGATTTCCTACGCAATCTTTATACTATATAATTAAGCATCACTTCATACATTCATTTATTCATAAAAAAATCATTTTTTCTTAAAGATATTCCATTTACAACACGTAACACATTATTTAACGAAAAGGCACTCAAAATATATTTTTTTTTGCACCGTGACCTTATAATAAATCCATCAGCGTTATTTTAGTAGATAATAAAAAAATCGAATCGAAAAAACCGAAAAAACATTTCGGCAGATATAATAGATATGCATGAACAAAATTTCACAGGTAAATTTTCGATTTACCCTCGTACTACCTACGTTTAAGTATATACCTATATATCCGAAATGGAAAAAAGTTACTTCAAAAACGAGAGTTTACAATGTACAAATATCCATTTACGTTATTTGTATACGAATATATTTTTCTTTTCATAAATGCTGATAGAAATTCTGAGAGGAAAAGCTCAAAGGTATTGTGAATATAAAATACATATTTTAGGCAGTATTTCAACAGGCCCGCAATCGATTATACATTATTTCCCACTTTGGCTTTGGATGGCAGGTGGCAGGTGCTACGGGAATGACCACCTGATAGCTGGTGGCTGCTGTTGCCACGTGTTGGATATTTAGCGCTGGAACAAATGACGGGAGCTTCCTCACCTGCAAACGGATCTGCTTTTGACGGCGTCCAGCTGCTCACACCAACTCCTCCGTACATCTTAATGCCTTTTGCTATCCGCCTTCTGTGCTAAAATAACATTTAAGTATTTTTTTATTAACCCTTGACAGGCCAAGATGCAAAACAAAAAGTCTGTAACCAAGTGGGTCTTCCGACGACCCCATTATTTTTCTGTCTTATTGGCTTTTAAACTATAGTAATCCCAATTATTCAGTCAATTATTAAAGGTGACTTTGGTATTTGCGCAGGAATACGTAAAATACTAAAATTATATGTCAAGTATTTAAGCTAATGTAAGGAGAATAGTAATTTTGGGTACTACCCACTCCCCCACTTGGCTGAGGGATAGTTAAATATGATAATTAAACATGAGTCCCACTGGGTGCTGTACCCGTGCTGAGAACCCCATTTTACAAGTTTATTTGACAATTTTTTTGTGTAAATCCAAATGTGATGCATTGAAAATATGTTAATTAAATGAAATACTAAGAAATAAAATAAAATAAAAGAAACAAAATAAAGTAAAGTAAAGTAATACAAATAAAATAATGAAGACAGTTATAAAAAAAGCCATATATATGGCTTTGTTAATATAATTATTGGTCCGGTTGTGTATAATGTTTGTACTATAAAGGTATATATTTTGTTCTTTTAATTTAAATTTATTTTGTGATATAGCCCTTGTTGTTCTTTAATCCAATTTAAATTTAAGTTTACACTATAATAATACAAGTAGGTATCAAACATTCATTTTTCCATACTGATTTATTTTTGGGATATTATGCCGTGTTGTGCTACCGTTTTTCTTTAGCCCATGTTTCGGAGAGCATAACTTTGGAAGAATAAACATGGCGTAATACCTCACAAATAAATAATTATAATGCCTGTGATAGACCACGCTATATTTTCGTGGCTCGACCTATTTCAGCACATCGCTCACATTTAGTGTATGTATCTAGCGATATGCTCGAATAGGTCAAACCATGAAGCGTAAAGCGTAATTTTTAGCCTACCTAAAATACGTAACTACGAAGCTTTTCAAAAAAAACTAACAACTAGGCAGGTATATTAGGAAACATTACTGAATAAAACACAGAAACTCTGCGCTACTATTTTAGAAAATAATTATTTTTATATTTTCCCATTTTTCCACAAAATATTATTTAAAAAAAACTAAACAACATTGGTATCTAAGGCAAGGAACTCCAACTAAAGTAAAATGAGTAACAGAACACAAATAATCACCAAACTAGCAAGCTACTTCCGATTACATATAAAGTTCCACAAGGAAGCATAACAGGGCCCGTTCTATTTACTATTTACATAGATGATCTATGCAAGATGGAAATAGACGGAGAAATTGTTAGCTTATGCGGGCGATACACATTCACTATTCAAGTCAAAAGATTGGACTAAGGTGTACAATATAGCGTAATTAGAAACCACGCAAGTGATTAGACACAAACTTACTTATTCTAAGCATATCGAAAACCAAAGGGCAGCCAAAAAATAATACAAAACACCATAAGAACATGAATACATAGACACCAACATCTGCGATTGCCCTATTTTAGAAAAAACTGACCGAATAAAATATTATTATTCATATTATACAACAATAACAAAATTAAACAAAAACTCTGGTGTCGGAATATTCATATCCAACCAGTACAATGTACTCAATATTAAAGAGATTAACAGTGTTAGAAATGTTAACATTTTGAATATTGAATTTAAGGACATAAATAAACATTATAACGTTATTGCTATTTATCGTACGCATATGTCGATAATATCACAATTTATAGATGAATTAAAAAAAATATTTTATTCAATTTTAAAAATAAAAATAATGTTATTGTTGGGGATATCAATTTAAATATCGCAAACGGATACTCTAGTATGGATAAAGATAAGTACCTCAATATGTTAGCGGAACTCAACTATTTATCGTGCGTAAATTCATAAACTAGGAACGTTCCAGGTCAACGACCTGCATGTTTAGATCATATTTTTACAAATATTCCTGATATCCACAGTATAAACACAGCTGTCATTCATACTAATATTAATGATCATTACTCATGTATGTTTATCCATAAATTTATCAATCCAATATTGCCATCATTAAAACAAAATAATACCTCAAAAAATATACTCGATATGGATACATTAAAAAATAAATTAGAATCGGAAAATTGGATAGAATTATTTCAATGTAATGATGTCAATGTTTGTTGTAAAATATTTGAAGAAAAAATTTCCAAATACATAAATGACTCATCAAATAATATAATACCCAAATCCAAACTATCTAAATTCAAACCTATAAAACCATGGATTACTCACGGTTTAATAGTATCTGTACGACATAAGCAAGCTCTATACAAATTGACTACTCAACAACCAAATAATAAAAGTTTACTCAATCATTTTAAAGCATATAAAACAAACTTTCTTATATTATAAAACATACAAAAGAAAGTTATTATACACATAAGTTGGATCAGGCTGAAAATGATAGTAAAAGAGTATGGATGGTGATAAATGAAATAATTGACAAAAAAAATACAGGAATAATGAAATCAGTGCTATTAATCATGATAACTCGAAAACATGTTGTAAAGAAAACCCTTCAAAAGCTGCAAATATATTTAACACCTATTTTGCAAACGTAGGGAAAAATCTAGCCAATCTTATACATATTGACCCAAATATAACATCTACAGACTGTAATATTGATGCTGAAAAAAATAGCAACATTTGAAATCACCACAGAGGACGAAATAGTTTCTATTATAACTGATATGAAAGGAGGTTCTGCTCCGGGCTTTGATGCAATTACAGTTGATATTTTAAAAAACATTAAAAAACTAATTTCCAAACCATTAATGCATATAATAAATACAAGTTTTCAAAGCGGAGTATTCCCATCAGTTTACAAACAAACTACCATTACTCCAATATTTAAATCAGGTAATCCAGAAGAAGTAAACAATTACCGACCCATATCAGTCATCTCAAATATAGCAAATTTTTAAAAAAAAATAGTTAAAAAAAGAATGAGCCAATTTATAAAATGCAATGGTATAATTAATGAAAACCAGTTCGGTTTTATGGAAGGGAGAAGCACACAGGATGCAATTGCAAAATTGAGTAGCCTAGTATATAATTCTTTAGATAAATCATTAAAATGCCTTGGAATTTTCATAGATCTCAAAAAAGCATTTGATAGCATATTACATGACAAACTTATAAGTAAATTAAGAAACATTTGATTAAATGGTACAGCTCTAGAATGGGTACAAAGTTACCTTTCCAAACGACCTCAAGTCGTAAAAATTAACAATGTGTTTAGCTTGCCAAAAACGAGTCAATTCGGCATACCGCAAGGTACAGTTCTGGGTCCGTTACTGTTTATCATCTATGTTAGTGACATATTCATACAAAAACTAAACGGGAAAATAATATCTTATGCTGATGACACTGTCATAATAATCGAAGGTACGGATTGGAATACTGTTAATAACTTGGCAAATGCTGATATTAATATACTGAAAATTTGGTTCAATAAAAATCTTCTCTCTTTAAACACAGAAAAAACAAAATTTATCCCATTTTCAATCAATAAATTTAAATCAGAACCAGAGTTAAACATTATAATACACCAACGCACATGTGGCAGAACTAACTGCAATCAAACTTGTCCTTTCCTTAGTCCAACATCCAAAATCAAATCTTGGTGTATATATAGATCAATATTTTAAATGGAAAACACACATTTCTGAACTCGTCAAACGGATTAGGAAATGTATTTATATATTTATAAGACTTAGAAATATTCTTAGACTGGAAAACCTAAAAAAAGTGTACTATGCGATTGTTCAATCTATATTATAATATGGTATTATTGGTTGGGGAGGAACATATAATAAAATTTTGAACCCACTTAAAGTAGTTCAAAGATTGGTAATCAAAGTAATTTTGAAAAAACCATCAAAATTTTCTACCGAAATTCTTTTTACAATTTTCAAAGTACCTACAGTAGACAAATTGTATCAAAAATATTCAATACTTCAAATTTATAAAGAAATGCAGTCAAATACTCATAACTTGCAATTCAATACATCAGCAAGATACCAGAAAACTATTAAAATCCCAAAATTTAACACTAAGCTCATTCAAAATACCTATCTTTATCTAGGCATAATTTATTTTAATAACCTTCCATTAAATTTAAAAAATATCGAAAATATTCAGGAATTTCACCTAAAATTAAAAAAATTACCTTAAACTATTATAAGTCCAAAATACGTTTACTACTTACATCTAGAAGTAATATTTTTTTAAATCTTGTGTTGTTTCTTTATAAATTATTTACCTTAATACTAACATGTACATAATTGAACTAGAATTCCCTCACCAAACACAAGAGCATTGTCTCTTTATGGTGAGGAAAGGCTACTTTAATTTCTATTGTTTTATATCTTTTTTTATCCTGTATACTTATCTATGTAAAAATATATTTTTTCAAATATTAAATAAAATAAAAAATAATAATAATAAAAAAAATAAAAATAAAAATATCTAGGAATCATAATAATAAATCTTAAAATGCTTTGGACAAATACACTACAAATACAGGCAATAAAAGCATTCAACGATCTGACACTCGACACAAAAAACGAGGGGAACGAAAAACATTTCACAAATATAATTAAAATTAAAAAATTAAAATTAAGACAAGCTTTACTACAAAATAAGTTTATCTTAAAAAAATGTACCAACACAGTTCACATATTATGTATATACATCCAACCATCACTTATACAAATTGCTTAGTTTTTATAACCGCCTTAATTATAATATTTTCATTACGTTATTTTATTATAATTTATTATATAATTTTATTTTACTTTACTCATTTTTCTATTACAATATTTAAATTTAAATTCGTTTAATTAACATAATTTACATTTACCTACATAATTAGACACATAAAAATTTAAAATGGGCCTAAGCAAGGGTTAAATACCCATTGAGGCTCAAATTACCAAATTATATTTTGTAAAAAAAAATATTCTAATGTATCTATAAAAAAATAAAAACGCCGATTTACAAAGTTATAGTGAATCATTTTGGCACATGCAAGGTAAGGGTATAGGCCTTTGCCATATGGTAAGCATAATTTTTTTTTTAATGTGGCACTGGCACCTATCATAGATATGTATAATAAATAAGAAATTATTTGAGATCCATTCTCTTCCGTTCATTGATGAAAGAAGCAACTTTTAGAAGTAAAATTTTGTTGACCTTTGAGTAATTTCTCAAAGTTTGTTATATCCGAGAAGTATTTTATTTTTTGTTCACTTTTACGATTCTTAAAAGGTTATCAAATGACACCCTTCCATTCAAAACAATAAATAATAAATATTAATGGTATTGATTGAAAAGTTTTTCTGCAATAAACGAGTAGGCTAACACAATTCTTTGTAGGTACCAAAATAAATAATAAAACTTTGTACTAAATTTATATTAATTTCAATTTTTTTTCCAAGAAACGCCTTTCAATGAATTTGAAACAAAAAAAATCCTCAACATAATTATTTTATATATAAAAGTTTGTTTAGAATCATTTGTTTATATGTTCTGATTGTACATCATTTAAATATGCTACATAGAATAAATTTAACAAATAAAACATTTACCTCCAAATATAAAATTTAACAACAAGCCACGTGGTATTTTTTGAAACCATGTCAGAAAACAATGTGATAGAACAAAGAAAATGTTTGTCTGCCCACCTAGATAATCTATTTTTTTTGTCAGAGATTTTATCGAGACAATCTGAAAAATGGAACCAAAGAAAACAAAGCCGTAAATTTGATATTATTTCTCTGACACCAGCAAAATTTAAAGATAAAACACACGACCCTTTTCTCGATTTTGTGTCCAATTTAAGCCATGCTTTCCGCCATACATATTTGAGGTCATTAGCGATGAGGGCGATCTCTCTTTTTCGTTAGGAAGGAAACTTAAATAATTTTTATCGCTTTCTACCGGAAGTTTAGGGCGGAAGAGGGCCGCCTCTGAAATCAAGGGTGGTTTGTGCTTACCACTTTAGCAGCGAGCTTTGTTTGGAAATATAATAATCCATCCATTCGTCCATGGTTGGACCTCAATTTGGTCAATTTGCTCATTTGAGGTGGCTGATACAAGTCTTTAGTAAAAAGATCACGGATTGTGGCGAAAAGTGGAATTTTTATAGCAAGTTGATTTATAAAAAACTCACCGCTTTCCCATGTTTCTTGTCATAATCATACCAAACGGTTGAAAGTACTACTAATATATCAGTTTATTAGTGACCGCACTCGTGTGTTTCTTGTCATAACCATACAAAATGTTTCGCGGTGCTCTTAGTAGAGCAGTTTATTAGTGACCACACTCTTGTGTTTCTTATCATAATCATATGAAACTGTTCACAGTGCTCTCAGTAGAGCAGTTTACTAGTGACCGCATGCGTGTGTTTCTTGTCACGATCTCACTTGCAGTAGAGCAGTTTACTAGTGACCGTACGCGTGTGTTTCTTGTCACAATCTCACTTGCAGTAGAGCAATTCAAGGAGGTACCATATTTTTTATAAAATGGATTTTCACGGTAGGTTTTCAAATCATACTGTTAAAGTAATTGTTTCAACATTTCCCCTTTACAATGAATACCTTATTAAAATAAAAAGAAAAAAAATGATGGATTGGAACACTTCTTGACATATTGTTCCAAATTTTATATCTAAATAATTAACCGGCGAAACTTCTCCGTGCAAACCTTCTGAAAATTGTCCCGGAGCTTGAATCATTCCGGACATCCGGTATGGCGGAAGTCTCACGTTTGCAGACCACATATGTAGGCAGTTTAAACATCCGAGTCTCAGTGCGGCAGTACACTCCATAGATTTATAGTGACAACAAAACTAAATGATGATCAATTTCACAAAATGTATCAACGATTACCTATTAATATAAACGTATGTAAAGTCACGTAACTGACACCGTACTGAGTTTGAATATATAAACCACTAAATTGATGAATCATTTTTTACCAATACATTTCTTACTTTCAAAAAAAAATGATTTTCAACTACCAAAGGTGCATAAAGACATTAACAGGAATAAAAAAAAATAAATGTGGAAAAGCATTCTGTCATAAAGAAGGTGAAATAAAATAACCCGACTATCCCTTAAAGAAACAAAAAAAACTAGTATCTAACCAGAGAAGACCCGTGAAGAATCACGTATAATGTTAATTGTGAAAAATAAAAATATAAAAACAACAAAAATTCATAAAAATATAGGTAGGTGATTTATGGTTTGTCTGAATTTGTTAAAAAACAGTTCCGATGTAAAACATGTATAAGAGTAACGCCAGAAAGGGAAAAAAATATTTCATAGGCTTCTTTTTAAGGCTAGCATCAAAACTGATCGAACTAATTAGGCCTGTTACCTAACTACCTCATATTTTCATCAGCATATCTTTCACTATCCTTCACTAAAGCAACTCATTATTATTGTTATCAATTTTACTCAAGAACTTTCTCGTGGGTGACTGTGTACCAACGCAATTAAATATTACTACGAAATATGGAAAGTGCCTAGTGGCACAAACATGTTAGGAATATTACCAGACATTTGCCAAAAGCTTTAGCATTATAAACAGTGAAGTGGGTTATAATGTGCTATACTAAACTATTCAAAAGTTTAATTTTATTACTCTGTGCGATGTTTTCAGGCAAAATTCATGGTATTTTAGAGCTTGTTCGAGCTTTATTCATTATTGTGTTTCGAGTTAATTTAAAATTATATTAGGAAAACAATATAAACGGCTTCTTTGTGATTAAAAATTGTGTAAAACGTTTAGAAGTCACCTTATTGAGCGAATTTAAGAGGAAGGAAATTCGTAATTTTCTCATTTGAGTACGTAAAAGTTTCAGTTTGATAAAATATTCAAGTCTACTTTTGTATGAGATTACACATTTTGTAATTGTAATTAAAGTACTTCATCATCCGATGTGATTTTTTTAATATTGAAATTGTTTATTAATTTTTTTCTGTACCTACGATATTTGTGTTTTCACTCGTTTGGTATGTAGAAGATAGGTTCAAATGTGTCAAAACTGTCAAAGCGTACAGCGTACTTATACATACTGTATTGTCAATTTATCCCTGCGGGACGATTATTTGTGTTGGTCAAAAAGTGTTGATAATTTAATAATCGTCTCAAAAAATTTAGTAGCTTGGGATTATTGAAACATAAGCGATATTTGCTTGAAGCCCGAATGAAGGTCCGACATTTGGGTTCCGAGATAAATGATCAATATTTTCAATAAATTTGGACAAGTAAAATTTAAATAATAGTCACGCAAGAATAAAAAGACAACATTATATATTATATTAAATTCAGTATTGGGTTAGCTATCAACATTGTCAGAATAGGTGAAATATGGCGTACCTGGCAATATTACCAAAAATATCGCTGCTCATCATTTAATTTTTAATTTTTGAAAAACAATATTTTTTATATACATACATTTAGTTAAGTGTTATACATGGAGAAAAATGAATAGGTACGGCTTTTTTTTATCAAGATACTGTTAAAAATGTGACAAAATATTGGTCTTTCAGAATACATCTGAACACGTCTTTATGCAGGTGGCCTTGTCCGAATAAATATAATGGACGAGATGCGAAAAAAATATTGTTTTGAGAACACGTGTTCTGACTTCTTTATAACATATTCGTGCTTTACTGATAGTTTGTTATTACATTTGTGAAATTGTTCGTTATTGGCCTCCAGTCACGTTTTTTACAGGAAAACAAATAATTTGATCATATTTTTAATAAATTAACAATATTTCATATAAGTAAGTTTTCTCCTTGTAAAATTACGAAAACAATATTTTTTATAAACGTAAAATAAAAAAGAGAACAATTAAATTATATGGATATAAGATATAAATAGGTATAATGAAACAAAAATATATAAACGTAATATAAAAAATATGTATGATAACAATAAATCTCACATAGGCATAGCCAATTCTTGGGTGTACTTTTTGTATTTTTTTAAGTAGTTAAAATTTACTAATATGCATTTTGCTTTATTTAAATTTATATTTTAATGCGTAAAATTTAAAAATAGAATCCGTAATTTGTTTTCATCATATAAAGAGGAAGCTACAAGCCAAAAATGTGTATATTCTTGGTATACCTTATATCGTAGGTGATAGGCATTACAATCGCTTGACAATAAGAGTGTGGAAACTTTTGATTTCAAGCAAAAAACTGGTTTTTATTTATTTTATAAATTATTTTATAAGAAAGCACAAAAGTTAATCAAGTGAAACTGTCACAGATAATCCTGGCTATAAAAATGTTGACCTTACATTTTAAAAAGTTATTTCCTTTACGCGTTCATACATTTCTATTGAAAAAAAATATTTTTGGTAGTTTAAGTTTATATTTTTTATTGAGTAACTTTTTATTTGTATTCTACTCAAGCGAAGAGATAGCAAAACCTTCAATTTATCCAAAGCATATTCACTCATTTTTTTTTATTCATAATGTACACAAATTCGTTACTAAGCTTAATGAAAATAGTGATTTGGCACTAAGCTTCGCCTTAATTGCGTGCCAATGAGTTGCACCATGAAAAAAAGGACAATAAATTTGAATCAAAGAATGTTTGGATGAAATACAAGAGTAGTTATGTTCTATCAAGAAATAACTGTTGTATAACAGCCAACCACAATGAAATTTATTCGCAGGGGAGACGTACTAATTCCTTGCTTAATTCACAGTCTTAAACGTAGTCTTGCAGTCTTTTTGACATAACTTAAGGCGAAGCCAAATGCCAAATCACTATTTTGATTAATCTTTATAACGAATTGGTGTGAATTATGAATACCAAAAATATGCTTTAGATAAATTGAGGGTTTTCCTATCGTTTCGCTTGAGTAGAATACAAATAAATTATTCAATAAAAAATATAAACGTAAACTACTAAAAAATATATTTTTCATTAGAAATGTATGAACGTACAAAGGAAACAACTTAAAAAAAATACAGTATTATAGCTAAAATTATCTGCGACAGTTTCACTTGATTAACTTTTTTGCTTTCTTATGAAATTATTTACTAAATAAATTAAAAAAAACAGTTTTGTGCTTGAAATCGAACGTTTCTAGACTCCGTTTGTCAGGCGATTTAAATGCCTATTACCTACAATATATGGCGTACTAAGAATACCTATACACATTTTTGGCTTGTAGCTTCCTCTTAAAATAAGTATTTGACTCCTTTGGCGATGCCGTGTTGTCTTCCCGATACTCCTTTCTACTTTCATCCACTCTTAGGTTAAAATAATTTTGTCCTTTTTCTAATAATTTATCTACATTGTGCTTACATCGGCAATGCACTCCGCTGATATTCCTTTTTAATTAATTTATTTATTTAGACCTACAAGAATTATTAAGGTACGTGTATTATAAAATGTTACATCGTTAAAGTACCTGTAACGTATCCAGAATATGACTTAGGACGGGTTGTTCACTAAAACAATTCGTCAAACTGCATCGTCAATTTTTGAGTTCTGTGAAAGTCTGAATAAATTTATATTATTTTATCATTACGGGCCAGTTGCTTCAAAGAAATGAAATTATATCAGAACTTTCACTCAACTTGAAAATTAACGATGAAATTTGATGAATTATTCAAATTCTGTGGAACAATCCTCCTTAGTAATTACGTCTGGTTTGAAAATTGTTCTTAATTTTAACTAATGAATGTAGAATGTGGAAAGGAAAATAATATAACTGAAAAAAATAATAATGAAAAGGAAGAGAGAATGTCCGGAGAGATGAAGATTAATTTTGAATATACAATTAAAAGTAATTGACTATTTATAAAAACTGCAGTGTATGTAGATTGAAATCGATGTATATTACACTAAAAATGTAATGAATTAGTTCTGTATTTATTTTGTCGAATAAGAAGATGATACTAACATTTTTTTTGTTTTATCCTCTTCTTCAATGATTTATTACATTGATTCGTATATCCTTAAAAAAAGTTGTTCCTGTATGTTTTTATAGTAATAAAAATTAGTGTTTTATTATCATCCTTGTTTGTAATCAAAATAGATATAATGATATCTCCCGTGGTGAGGATTTTATTAAAATGAATAATTTAAAGTTATTATAAAACATATTGTTTTTTTTTTAAATAATTATATATATATGGCGATTTTTTGTTCAATTGAGTGGTATTGGTTTGTCTGTATTTGATGTAAGTATATTATCTATTTATGATCTCCCTTTATTTTGTGTCCTTTCTTTTGAGATTTAAATGTTAAAATATTGTTGTGAGTTTTGAACGAGGGTGGGATTTTGTTGTGGAGTTTAGTACTATAGTACAGGAAGCTTTTTTTCCCAAATTTTGTATTTTTATTTGCTTGTTGGATATTTTTTTGACCCTGAGATCTGTGTTTATAATGGTTCCATGATAAATCAACACAGTGATAATTCAACACACTTTTAAAAAGTGATATAAAGTCATTAGAACGATGAAAAAAAAATTGTGCATAACCTAACCTAACCTACTTAACCCAGTTAATAGAGTTTTTATTTCATCACTTTCCATGACTTTAAATATAACTTTTTAAAGATGTGACGAATTATCATTGTGATGTTTTATCCGGTCACCGTTTATAAAACACGTGTTGAATTCTCGTGTTCTGTATTTATGAAGGTATAGGACTTGTGTTTAAGAACACAGTTGTTTAATTGACATTATGTAAAGTTTGTTAAGGATTTCGTCAGGGCTAGTTTACAGGGATTTATGCTAGCAAAGAATCACGAAAAATGACTAAATGGACAAATTTTTCGAAGTGGGTATATATTGTGGTCCAACAGGAAGAATATGTTGTACACATTTGTGCACATTTGTACACACATGTGTATAAATCTTACATCTTATAAAGAAATAAACATGACCCTCACGAACTGTGTAGCATTACAATTTAAAGTAAATAATCAGATTTATCAAGTTATTGCTGTTTACCGAACCCACGGATCAAAAATTCAACAATTTATAGAGAACCTCAAAGATGTAATAAACAAAACAAAATGTCAAAATACTATAGTGACGGGCGACTTCAATATAAATATAGGTCTAAATTCAAACAGCGTCGAAAAAAATGATTTACTTAATACGATGGCTGAGCTTAACTTCATTTCATGTATAAACGATTACACTAGAGTTGTGCCCCTACAAAACCCATCATGTATTGATCATATCTGGACAAAGGTTGACACAACTACACAATTAACACCTGTCATTTGGAAAACAAAGATTACCGATCACTACACGTGTTTTTTAATTCTTCATTTTAAAAAAATATGTCCTTTTCCAAAACTGCATTAAAACAGTATAACATAAAAACCTTAAACATACAACTTCTTGAACAAAAATTGAAATTGGAAAAATGGGAAGAAACATTCAACACCGAAGATGCCAAAAAATCTTCAATTATATTCGAAAAAAAACTTCGCGAACACATAATAAATGCAACTATACATAAAAACGTTAAGCCTAAATCAAAACATAGAAAAATTAAGCCCTGGATCACCCATGGAATAGTTGCCTCAATTAGGAATAAAGAAAAACTATTTTATCAAACCCGAAAACAACCTAATGACTTAATTTTATTAGAATTATATAAAAAATACAGAAACAATCTTACAAATTCAATTAAAAAAACAAAAGAAAATTACTTCAAGGTAAAAATTGAAGATAATGGTAAAGATAACAAAAAAGTCTGGGCTACAATTAATAACATTATCGGCAACGGTAATAAAAATAAACAAATAAATAAAATAACTTATGACAACGAAACAATAGACTCAATAAAAGAACCAACTAAAATTGCAAATATTTTCAACAACTACTTCGCTAAAGTCGGAGAAAAAGAAAGAGAAGCCAAAAAAATCGACTCGTTCCAACCTAAAAATACTACCAATACATCCACACAAACTTGCCAAAATATTTTCAAAAAATTTGAAAAATGCACCCAAATAGAAATAGAAAAAATTATAATGAACCTACGAGTGTCCGCGAGCCCTGGTTTTGATAATATCACAGTAAATGTATTAAAACAAATGAGTCAATTAATATCCAAACTAATTGCACATATCATTAATAATAGCATACAGCAAGGAATTTACCCAAAAATATATAAAAATACAATTATAACCCCGATCTTCAAATCAGAAATTACATCTGACGTCTCGAACTACCGTCCCATATTTATTGTATCTAACGTAGCAAAAATATTTGAAAAAGTCGTAAAGTCACAATTAACTAAACATATTGACATATTCAATACCAACTTGGCAAGTTTTGTGGATCATTTAAAACATTTATTTCAACAATACTCCTAAACACATCATGTAAACCAACAAATAGCTGTAATTTTCTGTTTTTGTTTCTTGTGTTTGTATGACTTGTTGCATAGCTTTTATCAAATGTAATTTTATTCTTATTTTTTATGTTTGAAAGTATTTGTCAAAATTAAAATTATACTACCAACCATGTAAAAGCCCTCTGGGCGTTAAATAAATAAATAAAAAATAAATAAAAATATCACTTCAAATAAACTCATTAATGATAACCAATTTGGCTTCAGAGAAAATTTAGGTACGCAAGATGCAATCGCAAAAATAACCTCTATAATAAATAATGCTCTTGACTCGGGAAATACATGTTTAAGTATATTCATCGATCTAAGAAAAGCCTTTGACAGTATAAGCCACAAGAAGCTAATAAAAAAATTAGAAAATATTGGAATTCAAGGAACAGTTAAAGAATGTTTTAAAAGTTATCTTCATAAAAGACACCAACACGTAAAAATTAACAATATATTGAGTGAACCCACCTATTCCGAATTTGGAATTCCTCAAGGGACAGTTCTAGGCCCAATATTGTTTATCATTTACGTGAATGAAATGCTTACAGTGCCAAAAAATGGAAAAATCATATCTTTCGCTGACGACACAGTTTTAATCATAGAAAAAAAAACTTGGGAAGAAGCCTATCAAACTGCAAACGTAGAAATAAACAACTTAAAACAATGATTGGATGACAACTACCTCTCCTTAAACTCTGACAAAACCTATTTTATGACTTTCACATTATCAGACAAAATGCACCCAATAATAAATTCCAATATAACTACCCATAATTCTTGTAATAATTATACTGACAACTGCAATTCACCTAAATGCTCAAAAATCTCAAAAAAAGTAATATTAAATATTTAGGCATAATTATAGACCAACATATTAAATGGACTGAACATATTGCGCAAACTTTAAATAGAATACGTAAACTTTATTACGTATTCCTCAAACTAAGAATTATATTACACAAATCTTTGCTACTAAAGGTTTACTATGCATAAGCCCAATCAGTTCTGCAATACGGAATAATAGGATGGGGAGGAGCGTATAAAACCAACTTAATCCCACTTGAAATAGTACATAGAAGACTCATCAAAATAATTCTAAAAAAACAATTAGACTATTCAACCCAAAAATTATTTGATGAATTCAAAGTATTACCAATAAATAAAATTTATCAAAAAAACGCATTGCTACAAATCCATAAAGACAAACTAACAATAAAGTCATTTAGCACCGGACCGTGAACCTTAGGACAAATAATAATCCCTAAACTTAATACTTCAACAGCCCAACATCATTACACATACTCAGCAATAAAATGCTTTAACGAACTCCCTATAGAAATACAATCCGAGAGGAATTATGAAATTTTTAAACAAAAACTCAAAAAACATTTTACTATTAAATATTTTTTAAGTATGTGTTACCATGTGCCAACCTATATTTCCATTATGTACAAAAAAAAAAAAAAAATTGCAACTTATATTTTCATTATATATAAAAAAAAGTAGTCCTTCATGCATCCAAATTGTAACAACTGATAAGTATGTATAGTACTGTCAATTTGATAGTGCTCCCTCGCTAAACACGAGAATTTCTCAATCAGGGAGGTATTGTTACCACTAATATTATATATTATATTTATTGGATAATTATGTATTATATGTATATTGGTTAATAAATAAATAAATAAAATAAATACATATATATTACAATCTTTATTTGTAATGCGGTGTTAAGTGGTTTTAACACTTATATGTAGGTGCGCTTGAGGGATATTCGTTATATTGCATTGTTCTACCTTAAAATTTTCTTTGCAATTTTGAAGTCTTGCTGTATCAGGGTTGATATGTATTGTGGTCTGCTAGCCCCAGTTTCTTCGACATGTTTTAGCGTTTACAGCATTCAATACTTCAAACGCCGCACTTTGTGGCATCGTTTTCGACGAGACTGGTACGAGTGCAGCTATTCCGGGCAGTAGTCTGCAGGGTGATGATTGTCATAAAATATAATAAACGCTAACCTCCAATACGACAGGGCACCAGAAAATGAAGCATTCTGTCCTAAATTAATTAAATTTGCCATTCTTCAAAAACTATTACTCAAACCATTTTTGTGCCATTTTTAATTTTATATAATGTATTTTTTAATTTTCAACAGTACTACGTGAGTGGTGCAATTTTTAATGACCTTTTTTGAAAAGATCCATATAAACACATCTTATTTATTTGTTTACTGACTATTTGTAATGTCTTTGACGTAGGTACTAGCCTAGGTAACTCAACAATATAAAATATTATCGAAATTCATTTGCCTAAATGCTGACAAAATTTATTAAATTGTTTACTAAATGCCACTGAAAATTACATACCATAAAACATGAGCCCGAAAAACGTTGATGCATAATGTCACCAAAAACAATGAATTTCATTATGCACCTCGCAATACGGTCTGAATACATAATTAAATCATTCGCTAATCAATAGGGATTGAATATTAAATACTGCTTGTTCTATCAAATGCAAATTTGAAATATAATATTATTTGAGTATCGCATATTCGGAACATGCCATGTGCTAGTCCAGTTAACATTAGGGTCAGAGGCTACAGCGAATAAAATGTTTTGTGGAAACATGCGCTGGAAAATGAATGGAGGCACGGCGAACGCATTCGGAATATTTACCATCATGTCAACCGTGCTACATGAGCCTTCAGATAATATTTATATAATAATATATCGAGGTCTGTTTTCGCATGGCGGCAATTTAATAAAAATGAAACCGACTACCGTGCGCCGTTTGGAAATGTGTTTTAAATGCCTACCAACAGACCGAATTATCAGTTGGTGCAAGGGCAATGTGAAATATTCTAGTGAAATCAAATTTAAAAATGAAAAAAAAAAAACTAAGCTTTTACATAATACACCGAATAATAAATCCTAATTTGTCCGTTTGGTGAAATCGGATATAAGCGGAGGAGCTTCAACCACAATGACTATATCAAGAGACTAAGACTCAGTCTGTTTGTGCAGATAGAGAAACAATGGCGCTTGTTATTTGTACGTCCAACAGAGGGAACAATTTAAAAAAAAATGTGTTTACCGGTCGCAGGTGACTTAAATATAATGTAGGTACTTATATAAAAATACACGCTTATTCGAATGCACGTTGTGTCAAAATTTCAAACAATCGGTAAAGAACTTTATGAGATTCAAGATTTTGAAAAAACGAACACTTCATTTTTTATTTATTTAGGTAGATATGTAGATGAAACAAAACAATCGTTTTTTATAATTACTGCCTTTATCGCTCGGAAATTCTCGAGTATTTTGTTTGGAAATTTCCCGCCTTCTTTCAAAAAATTATATCTCCGGATGTGTGGAGACATGTAAAGTGCTAACAGTGCTAGAGAGCTATTGAACATACCTACATTTGATCTTTTATCGCAAATTTTTAAGATTATTGTAAAAACTATCAAAAAATCTTTAAATTTATAAAGCGTGAATTCTGCTTATTATTTACATTAAAATTGCCCGTTGTGTTACCTACTTGGAGCAAAATTAAATAGTTTGACTTCTGTGTATTGTCTATGGTCTATTTGATAAGCACTGCTATAAACTTAAATACTAAAATGCATTTTTTTAATGTGTAAGCAAATGATTTGCAAAAAAAAATTAATAATGGAATGTCAATAACAAATAAGTCCGAATAGACGCGAGACATCTTTCGTTAGAATGTGAAACAACTCTTCAAATTGTCCACATTTTGGCCATCTTGAGTTCGCGGGCACCTGCAAATTGGACAAAATGTGGCCAAATAAGTTCCAGTGGTAATAAATTAATTAGTTTATTAATTCATTTCGTTAGGGACGCTTGAGGAAGACATGGCACGATCAAGTGACTCGGATAATTGAGTCGGGCCATGTCAAGAGTCAGAATAATAGAAAAGTATCTAAGAGACGATGTATGAATGTGAATTAGGCAAGGAGTGTGTGCCAAGACCGAGTTCCTTGGCTGTCCGTTTTCTCTGCCTACGGGGAAACGACGTTATGGTTAGTTAGTTATTAATTAATAAATGTTTTTTACTAGGTTCTTGCAATTTATGATGTAAGCTTAATTATTTATTCATATCGGAAATATTGAGCTCATAATAGTACATCGTTAGCCTGTTGGTTTCGAAACATGTCAATATTTTGAAGTGAAACTTCTTTACGCGCGTTATGCATTTTCGAGGACCGGAGTAAAACCGACTCATGACCGTCACGAAAAACGGGGATCATTTCGCTGTAGGAGCCTAGCTAATATTATATACCTAGTTTAGGTCACTCTCCAAATTCAGCTTCGCGGTTTAGAGGCAGATAGTCTCCCGAAATGTCTAAATCCATTTAGTGAGACTCTAGACCGGCAGGTGTTCACTCGAGTAATTGGCTAGAATTAACGGTCGGTACCCATATGATATTTTTGTCGAAATATAGCTTACAAATCGAGCCGGTAGAGTCGCTCGGTATTTTGATTAATTATTTTTATTTTGAATCATTAAAATTACTAATCAATGCCGATAACGCGACTAATTATTCTCGCAGACGTGCGTGACAAGTTTTTTTAGTAAAAAACACACCCATTATTAATTAATATAAGGAAATATTTTAAAAAACGACAGATATGACTTCACACTGCCGATATATCTTCTATTCGACCCTATATAAAGCGTTAACGAGACGTTTTGTGATATTATTCATTTGCCGTGTTTGAAAACGAAAATTTACACGTTAAAAGTCGATTGAGGAGTACACGTTATACGCGGTTCTCGTCGCGCGAGATACCTCTCCTCGCGGTCTAGAGGCAGAGCGTTCGACACTCGTTATGCAGGACCCGGGTTCGAATCCCATATTTTTATAACTTTCAATTTTTTTTTTTTTTTTTAAATTACAATTTATATTTTCATTATATATAAAAAAAGTAGTCCTTCATGCATCCAAATTGTAACAACTGATAAGTATGTATAGTACTGTCAATTTGATAGTGCTCCCTCCCTAAACACGAGAATTTCTCAATCAGGGAGGTATTGTTACCACTAATATTATATATTATATTTATTGGATAATTATGTATTATATGTATATTGGTTAATAAATAAATAAATAAAATAAATACATATATATTACAATCTTTATTTGTAATGCGGCGTTAAGTGGTTTTAACACATATATGTAGGTGCGCTTGAGGGATATTCGTTATATTGCATTGTTCTACCTTAAAATTTTCTTTGCAATTTTGAAGTCTTGCTGTATCAGGGTTGATATGTATTATGGTCTGCTAGCCCCAGTTTTTTCGACATGTTTTAGCGTTTACAGCATTCAATACTTCAAACGCCGCACTTTATGGCATCGTTTTCGACGAGACTGGTACGAGTGCAGCTATTCCGGGCAGTAGTCTGCAGGGTGATGATTGTCATAATATATGATAAACGCTAACCTCCAATACGACAGGGCACCAGAAAATGAAGCATTCAGTCCTAAATTAATTAAATTTGCCATTCTTCAAAAACTATTACTCAAACCATTTTTTGCCATTTTTAATTTTATAAAATGTATTTTTTAGTTTTCAACAGGACCTCGTGAGTGGTGCAATTTTTAATGACCTTTTTTGAAAAGATCCATAAAAACACATCTTATTTATTTGTTTACTGACTATTTGTAATGTCTTTGACGTAGGTACTAGCCTATGTAACTCGCAATATAAAATATTATTGAAATTCATTTGCCTAAATGCCGACAAAATTTATTAAATTGTTTACTAAATTCCACTGAAAATTACATACCATAAAACATGAGCCCGAAAAACGTTGATGCATAATGTCACCAAAAACAATGAATTTCATTATGCACCTCGCAATACGGTCTGAATACATAATTAAATCATTCGCTAATCAATAGGGATTGAATATTAAATACTGCTTGTTCTATCAAATGTAAATTTGAAATATAATATTATTTGAGTATCGCATATTCGGAACATGCCATGTGCTAGTGCAGTTAACATTAGGGTCAGAGGCTACAGCAAATAAAATGTGTTGTGGAAACATGCGCTGGAAAATGAATGGAGGCACGGCGAACGCATTCGGAATATTTACCATCATGTCAACCGTGCTACATGAGCCTACAGATAATATTTATATAATAATATATCGAGGTCTGTTTTCGCATGGCGGCAATTTAATAGAAATGAAACCGACTACCGTGCGCCGTTTGGAAATGTGTTTTAAATGCCTACCAACAGACCGAATTATCAGTTGGTGCAAGGGCAATGTGAAATATTCTAGTGAAATCAAATTTAAAAATGAAAAAAAAACTAAGCTTTTACATAATACACCGAATAATAAATCCTAATTTGTCCGTTTGGTGAAATCGGAGATAAGCGGAGGATCTTCAACCACAATGCACAACCACTATATCAAGAGACTAAGACTCAGTCTGTTTGTGCAGATAGAGAAACAATGGCGCTTGTTATTTGTACGTCCAACAGAGGGAACAATTTAAAAAAAAATGTTTTTACCTGTCGCAGGTGACCTAAATATAATGTAGGTACTTATATAAAAATACACGCTTATTCGAATGCACGTTGTGTCAAAATTTCAAACAATCGGTAAAGAACTTTATGAGATTCAAGATTTTGAAAAAACGAGCACTTCATTTTTTATTTATTTAGGTAGATATATGAAACAAAACAATCGTTTTTTATAATAATTACTGCCTTGAGCGCTCGGATATTCTCGAGTATTTTGTTTGGAAATTTCCCGCCTTCTTTCAAAAAATTATATCTCCGGATGTGTGGAGACATGTAAAGTGCTAACAGTGCTAGAGAGCTATTGAACATACCTACATTTGATCTTTTATCGCAAATTTTTAAGATTATTGTAAAAACTATCAAAAAATCTTTAAATTATTAAGCGTGAATTCTGATTATTATTTACATTAAAATTGCCCGTTGTGTTACCTACTTGGAGCAAAATTAAATAGTTCGACTTCTGTTTATTGTCTATGGTCTATTTGATAAGCACTGCTATAAACTTAAATACTAAAATGCATTTTTTTAATGTGTAAGCAAATGATTTGCAAAAAAAAAAATAATAATGGAATGTCAATAACAAATAAGTCCGAATAGACGCGAGACATCTTTCGTTAGAGTGTGAAACAACTCTTCAAATTGCCCACATTTTGGCCAGCTTGAGTTCGCAGGCACCTGCAAATTGGACAAAATGTGGCCAAATAAGTTCCAGTGGTTATAAATTAATTAGTTTATTAATTCATTTCGTTAGGGACGCTTGAGGAAGACATGGCACGATCAAGTGACTCGGATAATTGAGTCGGGCCATGTCAAGAGTCAGAATAATAGAAAAGTATCTAAGAGACGATGTATGAATGTGAATTAGGCAAGGAGTGTGTGCCAAGACCGAGTTCCTTGGCTGTCCGTTTTCTCTGCCTACGGGGAAACGACGTTATGGTTAGTTAGTTATTAATTAATAAATGTTTTTTACTAGGTTCTTGCAATTTATGATGTAAGCTTAATTATTTATTCATATCGGAAATATTGAGCTCATAATAGTACATCGTTAGCCTGTTGGTTTCGAAACATGTCAATATTTTGAAGTGAAACTTCTTTACGCGCGTTATGCATTTTCGAGGACCGGAGTAAAACCGACTCATGACCGTCACGGAAAACGGGGATCATTTCGCTGTAGGAGCCTAGCTAATATTATATACCTAGTTTAGGTCACTCTCCAAATTCAGCTTCGCGGTCTAGAGGCAGATAGTCTCCCGAAATGTCTAAATCCATTTAGTGAGACTCTAGACCGGCAGGTGTTCACTCGAGTAATTGGCTAGAATTAACGGTCGGGACCCATATGATATTTTTGTCGAAATATAGCTTACAAATCGAGCCGGTAGAGTCGCTCGGTATTTTGATTAATTATTTTTATTTTGAATCATTAAAATTACTAATCAATGCCGATAACGCGACTAATTATTCTCGCAGACGTGCGTGACAAGTTTTTTTAGTAAAAAACACACCCATTATTAATTAATATAAGGAAATATTTTAAAAAACGACAGATATGACTTCACACTGCCGATATATCTTCTATTCGACCCTATATAAAGCGTTAACGAGACGTTTTGTGATATTATTCATTTGCCGTGTTTGAAAACGAAAATTTACACGTTAAAAGTCGATTGAGGAGTACACGTTATACGCGGTTCTCGTCGCGCGAGATACCTCTCCTTGCGGTCTAGAGGCAGAGCGTTCGACACTCGTTATGCAGGACCCGGGTTCGAATCCCATATTTTTATAACTTTCAATTTTTTTTTATCACATGCTTCTTATAAATATGTCAATATGAGGAATCTAGTTAAACGTTCATTTGTTAACAACACGCCTATAAATAAATTTATGCTTTTTAAAACTATAATGTACAGCATTCTGAATAATAATAATAATATGAAATGAAAAGAGAGAGAGAAGAATACCAAAAATTTTCACTTCCGTCGTGCGTAGGCTTGCCACACACTGTATTTTTTTTGATTAAATAGTGGTACAAAGTATTTTTTAATAGTAGTGTTTGAAGTTTTTTTTAAATGTTAGGTCTGCTACTGTTTGCGCTGTACATTACATTGAAATTTATTATTGAATTTGGTAAGATATTTTATAAATGCATTATTTTTTTAGAACGTTTTTTACGTTCAACGATAGGCGTGTTATGTTCTTAAAAAATCCGGGCACTGCCTCAGGCTTGCACATTCGTAAGATGTCGTGTACTTTTAGGTAAACCACGAAGTGTGAGACGCAAATATGAAGATCGTGCTAAAGCACTAGGGCTAATTTTTAATATGAATAGTTAGGAATCCTAACTAAAATAAATTCAGAGGAAAAAGCTGTTGTCGTGAAGTACGTGTCAAAACTAACTCCATATTTCAAGAATTTTATAAATATGCATTTATATGTTCACGGTTGAAATTTGGCATAGGTACGAGAACGGGTCGCTTCTATGACTCGTTCTTGAGTGGAACTTTTCACAACATACAACTTCTGAATAAACCAACAGTTGTTTTTTCTAAATAAATAGAATGGCTCAATTTCTAAGCGTTACTAAGACTTGTGCTTCTTTGTAGCTTATAAAGCACCTCCGGGGTAATAATTAATATTATGTTGATTATAATAATTAGGAAATTTCCATGCATTCACTGAACAAATATCACCTTAATCCTTATCGGCAAAAGTCACAGAGGGTATCGAAGAACCATTAAACCACACGCTTCACGTAATGAGCCCGGATCATGCCTTCTTTCCGACCACGTCCTGGTCGTAATTAGCAGCTGACCGCCGATAGAAGTTTGCATCTGCGCGCCGAACCGTTGCATTGTTTTCACACAAATTGCAGATTTCGCCTCGGACTCGATGCGCCAACTTGCCCCAACTAACTCCATACTACGCCAACACTGCTGGTGCCGGACTTGCCCACCTCACCCCCGAGGGTAGATATTATACCGTTTTACGTGGGGTACATTCCCGCGTGGCCTCTCACATCTAAATGCTTTCATTGCGGGGCAAGTATTTATCCCAAGAAGACAAATCACTTCAATGCCCGCCCATTAAAGGAAAGGTTGATGAAGGAAATTTACTTAATGCTAATAGACAGAACTGTAGAATCCTGCCTACTTCATTAAGTGCAGTACTCAATTGTTTGGTGTTTTGAAAAATCATGTAGGTATAATAATATTATGATTAGCGGATCTGAAAGCTCGTTGATATAGTAATAAAGATCTATTACTCATTGTTTGCAAGGATTGCGAGATAAATAGGTACTTAATTAATAATTAATATTTTTAAATGATTGTGAGTTGAGTAAATATTATACATATATATATATTTTTAAATGTATTGCACGGTTAAAGGGATACTTAAGATATTTCTCTAATTGAAATCTACCATTGTTTTTTTTTAATAATATTTATATGTAGCCAAAGATGCACGGAGAAAAATGATACTGTTAAAAAAGTGACACCACGCAAAGTTCCTGATAAAATATTAGTCGTTCAGAATATATCTTTTCCGCATAGATATCATAACGGCATGCTACACTATAAGCATGTCTGTATCAATATCAGTATGTATGAACACATGTTCTGTTCTCTGGCGCTCTCGAAGCTTGCCGGCTGCTTTTTTTCTATCGCTCCTAGAAATATTTTGAAAATATTGGGAAGTCCTTGTTTGTTAAATTGTGTAAATATCTAAAAATAACCGTAATCATTTTTAGGTTAAGTGTACATTATCAAAATAATTTTAAGATCGCAGTTTCTAGCTTAATTGAACTTTTTATAAAATAACTCATATATTATTTTAAAAACTCTCGTTTCTTAAAACACAATCTGCTTCCATCCGATGGTCAACTGGACACATGTGCATCCGCACGTGGCTGGACCCTGCAACAAATCCCAAGTGTTCAGTTTGTAGTGCAGTGATTTACGATGTTTACTTTGTTATGCAATGCATAATATAAACACTACTATTGTGTATAATCGGGCAACACTATTAAGTTTTAAAAATAAACGTGTATTGTTGGACCCTCTGGTTGCCGCAAAAGTAACCTTGTACAACCTTGTGCGTGACCCAAATGTGAAAGCTAGGTACCGGGGTTGTCGTGGAGGACAAAACAGGAAAAAATATCTATGCAGGAAGGAACAAGACTTTAAAACTAACAATAACTCTAATAATATTAACTCTCTATCAGAACAGGGTATTCAAGTGGTCATACCAACTGACAAACGGAGCATCCTAGCTTCTGAAGCCTTATGCGATTCTGATAAATGTGATAATCTGAACTTGAATAAAATTCGATCAGAACGGCATGTGAATTTTAGAAGCAGACGGCTTGCGGTGGGTTCCTGGAACGCACGTTCTCTGAACAACAAGTTAGAGGAGGTGGATGATGTTTTTAAAGATCAAAAACTCCACATACTCACCATCACAGAAAGCTGGCATGAAAACAGTGAATCTTATTCAATCAAAAGACTTCAAGCTCTTGGGTATGTCGTTCTGGAGCAGGCTCGACCCAGAGCTACGGAACACTCTAATAATATATCACATGTAAATCATGGGGGTGTCGTGATAATAGCCCGACAAGGACTGCGGCTTACCAGGGTCAAAAATGGCACATTCAGTACATTTGAGTACATTGGCTGCCGTGTTTCTTCTGCGGGATCGTCATTTATACTATTAACACTGTACCGACCCGGTTCAAAAACGATATGTGTAGAATTTTTTAAGGAGTTTTTGTGTTTTTTGGAATGGGCAGTGGGTTTTTCCGAAACTCTCATCATCACGGGTGATATAAATATTCACCTCGAGCGCGAGACATCACCCAACGCTATCAAATTCATCGACTTACTGGATAGTTTTGGACTCCGGCAATGGGTCAACGAACCAACTCATGATGCTGGTGGAATTATAGACATTTTTGTATCCATGTGTAATAGCCCACCACTGATGGCTAAAGTCTGTGATATAGGCTTATCAGATCATCGACTTGTCCGCACCGAAATTCATTTCAACCCGCCAAAAGTGTCATATAAAACAATAGAATCGAGGGAATGGCGTAAATTTAATTTGGAAAATTTCCTTGAAGATCTCAAAAATTCTTCTCTATGCAAAGAAAGCAACTGGGAAATTAAGACGACGACAGATCTCATCGAGGAGTATAACACCACTCTTTCAAATTTATTAATAAAATATGCTCCAACCACCTCGAAAACGCGGAAAGTTCGGAAGTCTGACGGCTGGTTCGACGAAGAGTGCCGAAGCCAGAAAAGGCGAATGAGGAAACTAGAGAGGTCATACAGAAGAAACCCCGATGTTACTACACGAGATGAGTGGATAAATGCACAAAATGAGTACAGAAGCAGAATAAGTGCCAAAAGATCAGATTATTGGATCAATAAAATTGACTCTGAGCGGAAAAATCCACAACGTCTCTGGAACTCGGTCAAAACTATCATCGCTGGTAATACTGTTCCAACTGCTACAGAAATTACACCGCAGGCCTTCTCTAAGTTTTTCTGTGAAAAAATAGAAACCATACGCGCCTCCACATCTTCTGCCCCTCCGCCAAGATTTATAGCCAATTTCACAAGGATACTGTCATCTTTTGAACCTACAACGCTGGAAGAAGTAGGAAAGTTGATCCTTAGTTCGCCAAACAAACAATGTAATCTTGACCCTATCCTAACGTGGCTTCTCAAGAAATGTTGCAGCGTGTTATCCCCTTTCCTAGTTCACGTGTTTAATAAGTCCCTAAGCACAGGTGACTTCCCGAAGCCACTTAAGTCTGCTGTAGTTACTCCTATTATTAAAAAACCACAACTTGATGCTGACAACCTGGGTAATTATCGACCTGTATCAAATCTGCCTTTCGTAGCTAAACTCCTAGAAAAAATTGTGGCTTCTCAAATAATCTCCCACTTAAATCTGAATAAATTAATCACCAATCGTCAATCTGCATATAGGAGGTTCCACTCAACAGAAACCGGATTACTTCGTGTCCTGTCAGATATAACCCTTGCCATAGAGTCAGGTAAGTTAGCACTTATTTCACTTTTGGATATGAGCGCTGCATTTGATACCATTGACCACGAATTTCTCATTAAGAGACTAGAAGTAACGTTTGGTTTACATTCTAACATCAAATATTGGCTAGAATCCTATCTATCCAATCGCTCGCAAGCAGTAAAGGTTGGAAATAAACAGTCCAACTTCACAAAACTCTCTTCAGGGGTACCCCAGGGATCCGTTTTGGGTCCACTTCTCTTCATTCTTTTTACAAATGACGTCGCAAAAATTATCGAGTCATTTGGTCTTTTATCTTACTGTTATGCTGACGATCAGCAAATATACTTTTACTGCTCACCAAATGAGATCGACGGCCTAAAAATTCGCACAGCTGAGTGTCTAGAAGCAATCAATCTCTGGATGTCCTCAAATAAACTTAAGCTAAATCCTTCAAAAACGGAGTTTCTCAGGGCAGCCACACATAGACGCCAACATTTAATAGAAAACTCACCAATCGCTATTTCCGGCAACGACGTAACTGCTAAAACAACCGTCAAACTTCTGGGAGTTTATCTGGATTCAGACCTTTCTTTAAAAAGTCAGGTAAATAAGACCGTTAGCACGGGGTTCTTCTACTTTAGACAACTTAAGTCAGTTCGTAGGAACCTTTCTACAGAGGCAACTAAATTACTTGTGAACTCATATATAGTATCACGTCTTGACTATTGCAACGGCATTTATGCAAATCTTCCTAAATGCGAAACTGATAAACTACAATCAGTGTTCAACGCCGCAGCAAGGCTTATCACCGGGGTACCCAAGTTTTCGCACATTTCGGAGCACCTCCGAAATCTTCAAGTGTCCTGAAAGGATCCAGTACAAGCTATGCTGGATGGTGTTTAGAGCTATCAACGAAATGGCTCCACCGTATATTACTGAGCTATGCATTCCGGAAAATACTGGTCTAAGGCAGTCAAGTCTTAGATCAGCGAAATCATCTGCAATTGGAAGGTTGAAAGAGCCTAAGCGAAATCCGAACACTAAGTTTGGTGATCGTGCATTCGGAGTATCCGGCCCTAAGGCTTGGAATAAACTTCCTATGGAATTGAGATGTATAACCAGCCCAACAGAATTTAGATCCAAACTAAAAACTCACTTTTTCAGACACTCATTTCCATAAATCCGTCATTCTATCCAAATATTTTTTTTTTTCATTTTTTATACTGTAATTGTTACATTATCTAGCGATTCCGTTTATTCAATTTTTCTATTAACTTGCCTACCAATGGACAATGGACAATATCAGCGGGAACATAACAAGTCAATCGGTTTAATTGTTGGCAGATGAATCATCTAAATGCGTTTAAGATTGACGATTGATTTTATTCATTAATTTCATTCATTTAACATATATATCCAGCTAACCATAAAACACCCTAATATAATGGAACTTCCTTCTTCTTCTGGCGTTAGTAAAATTAGATTGTTAATATTAATTTTAGTTGTAAGTTGCTAAATATGTAAATACTCGTATATATGTCGTTAAGATAGTAGTTATAGGCCTTAGTCGTAAGTCACTAGATATAAGTCTTAAAGATAAGTCAGTAGTTCTAGTGTAACTATTTAAGAAATATATTTGTACAGCGCCCTTGAGGTGATTTAAGAAATATATTTGTACAGCGCCCTTGAGGTGATTTCTCACGAAAACGGCGCTATATAAATTAGCCAAATATTATTATTATTATTATTCTGTTGTCCGCATAAAAAAAATTCTGCTAACTGATACTTTGATACAAATTCTATCAATTTGTTCGTTATACGCCCGCAGTCTCATTTTTAACGAGAAAAAGAATAATTACCAGATTTTTAATATATTATCGTTGTAGGCAAACATTTAAATTGCTAGTAGCTATAAACTTTTAAAACGCTGCCCAAATGTACGAAATAGGAGTAGAGGTTGATTAGATTATTTACCTACCAGGAGGCCCACTTTGTATCTTTGATATTAACAAATCAGTAAGTTCTTGGTTTAACCTTTGATTGCCGGTGCTGTCAACCGAGTAAACATCGGCTCTAATTAATCAAATATCTCTGTAAAAATAATAAACAGAGTTCAAATTATAGGGATTCCTCCGTAATACAATTTATGTTTTGAATTAATTAATTACATTATATAAATATTTACCGAGTGTATAGCACCGGAGAACGAGGAATTTTTGAACACCGCAAGGGAACGGTTAATACGGGTTTGTGACGTGGCTAAACCAGCGGCAGGAAAGTGTCGAAAGATACAGAGTAGGTCCCCTGATCAGAGAATTTCGTGCAATCAGTAAAATTTCACCTTAACCGTTGTTTTCCCATAACAAGCTTCTTTACAGTCAGGTATTATCGATATTGTAGCACTATTATTACTGTCAGTCAGATGATGATCGTAACAAGGTAAAATCGGCCTATCCCAAATAAATATAATTTAAAACTACACGTGCATTTGCTACCTGATGTATACATACATTCGGCAGAACTGACAACAAACATTGACAAAATTGACCATTTTTTCTGGAACACTGCACAGTTTTTCAAGGGGTCAAGGGGAACAAGTAGGTACACAAATTATTTTTATTGTATTGATTTTTATTTTAGCAATTTACCATCCATGTTTACAAATGTCAAATTTATTTTTAATTTGTTTTTTTTTTTGCATTTTAGTGGATTTTATATAATTATGAAATGCTATCAACTGCATAGCTAATTGTGTAATATAATAATTACACATTGAAATAAGAAACGGCTTGGGTTTGCGGGTTCAAATCCCGACGTGCGCAGGTAAAATTTATTTTGATTAATTTGTGATATTTCACCAATTACTCATTTAAAATAAAATGCACGTCTCAAAGTGAAAGACACTTTTAGTATCTTCCTGGTGTAAGACTACCATTCGAAATTGAAACTTTGCTTGAAATGGCTTTGGCCGTGTTTGGTAACCAGATCTGAATAGCCAATTATTTCTCCGCTGTCCTCTTCCCCATCTTCTTCTCCTTCAGCCTTACAACATACCCTGATTGGGGATGCCTACTCGCAAATACATAGTCTCACTGGCTCAGACGATTGAGAGCAGTTGAGTCTCTAGTTTCACATAAAAAAATATTAATAAAAAAACGAGGGAGTTCAACGTGGAGGTTAAAACTCCAGAAGGACTAGATAAAATAGTTATTATTTTATGGAAATATTAAAGAGGTAGGAACAAATCTCAGTTTCAAAAGTTGCCCACGTCTTACGCGTGTTTTCGTTTGCCTTTAGGCAAATGGGATAAAGCAGAATTTTTAAGTGCAATCACATTAGCCTTTTATTAAACCTATCTGACCTTTCTGATATGTACAATACATGTTTTGCAAGGATTGGTGAATGTTTTCTAAAAGTTTTGTTTGTTTTGGAAAAACTTATTATTTTTCAAATTCACTTTGAAATACAAAGCTACAAGCTTGGGTCATTGTGTTACATATAATCACTAGGCTTTCTGCTCAATAAACATCACTTAAACACCAACGCAGATATAATCTCATCATTGGTAATAATTTTAACGTGGAATTTGAGTCGAATTGAAGTCGTTTCGAAATTTTGAAATATAAATCAAATGATATTATTTAATTACTTTATCCCAGTGATGAGACTTAAATACCGCTGTAAATCTGTGTAAAGATACTGAATCGAGTTTTTATCAAACCATAGTTTAAAGTAATTTTTATATTACCGTAGATATTTTCCAAGTTGAATCATCAGTAACTCTATTGTCTTTTTCTCGTGAAATGTTATTGAATTGATATATCTTTTTATGTTTTACTTGTTAGATAAATACGCATAAACAATACAAATACGGAAAATATAAATAAGTCCCAGTACGGGCTTAAACATTTGAAATATCTCTTCTACAAAGTCAAACTCTCAATTTCGGGTGGTGTTTATTTCGCTAAACCGCTTCTCAGTTGGAAAAATGTCTACGTTTCTGTGAGAAATCTCCGCAATTCCCCAAATATTGTTGACTCTACCACCCTTAAACATTGTCTGCTTCAATAAGAAACAGTGGATGTCTAAAATACTTCGGTTTATCACCCCAACTTCTTTGAAGGGATGGTGACTCACAGCGCCCCCTACCCGTGACATTTAGGGGTCGTAGAACAAAAGGTTCTCAACATGCGTACGAAATTGTCTTTTATAAAGGTTTTTCCATTGGTTTCGCTTCACCTGGTTAATTGGCACAAACGTAAAATAAACCCTGAAATTTTTCGTTACGAAAAGAGACGACATTTCTTTCGTTTTATCTATCGTTAACTTTTTAATGTTTACATAAATATTAATTATTCTCAGTTAGGGATGGGCTTAAAATTTTGGAAAAGTGAAAATAAAAGTCACAACCATAAAACAGAAAGTTTGAGAAAACAGAAATTTCAAAGCAAGTCCAGTTGTTAGTGAGTGTGTATACTTTTTTCGTGTGATTTTTCTACTCATTACTCTCAGGTAATAAATTAATTTTTAATTATATAGTATGGAAGTAAATAGAATCTATTTTATTGTTAAATAACACAGTGTGTTACCTTGTATATTTTATGTTTTTCGTGTCTATAATGAAAACACGTATTATTGGTAAAAGTGAAATTCTGAGCAAAACGATTGCAGAGAAACTGTTTTAATTCCTGATTGTGGTACAATCTGTTTATGTAATTATTTTATTCTGCTTTTACTAGTATACCTAGGTATCTAAGAAATTTACGAAGTATTTGAGAAGGTAGATACATAATTTGAATGTGTTTACGTATTGAATGATAAAACACCTTAACAATGAAAGGGCTAAAGGCTTTAACAGAAGTTAGATTAGTATGATAATTAATAAGGCAAGCTCTTTAACTACCTGCATTCCATCTTCGTTTACCTATTTCGCGTTGCGTAATAGATATTTTATTTTAAATAATGGACCAAAACAAATGTATTATCAAAAGAATTTTTTTAGAACATGTAAATTTAGGTGTTTGTAATTTTTCAATAATTACAAACACCTAAAAATTTTTCAAAGTTGAGACAATGCTGTCAACAGTGGCGCATGTCGAGGGTGGTCGAGCGAACATATTCAGCAAACTGCACACCAATCAATTGCCACCAGAAATTAGGGGTCGACACCCTACCCCCGGGCTATTGGGGTGCACTATGCACACTGCAGTCTCTAGAATATCTACCCACGTAGATCATATAAGTTGTATTGTCAGTGAGTTACGCTTTGGGGAAGTCCTTTCGTGCTTGCTGACAATTAAAGTCATGATGACACATTTACTTTTCATGGGCGTTGAACGTCGTTAAAATACAATTTTTAATGATCGTTTAGCAGAACTGATGAGGAGAAGCGAAACGAGTTGATTGTTCAGCTTAATTAAGACATAAATTTTACTCACCGTTCAATCAATAATTTTTCTGAAATTCTACTGTAGACCACTTTATTAAAAAAAAACACACAACCAACGGACAAAACCACCACGATAGGTAGCATTTTATCTCATAAATAATATCTAAAGTTAATTATTAATCATAAGTTAATTTACTAATTAATCATAAGTTAATTCATCGATTCATAATAATTTTCACAACATATTTTACAATGCAGTGTGTGATCCCCGAATGCTCAGTGCCAGTGAGACTATAGCATTCCTAAATGAGGTATGTTGTAAAGCTGGTCCGGAGAGAGGAAAAAGATGGTGAGGAGGAAGGTTGCGAAGTACCTATCTATTTATATACATGAACGTAAAAAAACTCTGTAGAGAGCTATTCGAGAATAAATTGAAGCCACGGGGTTAAGGGAAGGCTCTATGAAAAATGTCAAAACTTTCTTATTTTTTTTTAAATTTTAATATCCCATTCAATATCTCATAAAATAACCAAAAAAGCATAAATAGTTAAAATCAGCACTAACAACATAAAATATAATTATCAAAATGTAATTTACTGATTATACCATTATACTTACATTTATATTGTTGCATTCCTTATGTTGCTGTACTATTCTCTGTAAATTAGTATGTGAATGGCACATGTTGTGCCGTATATGTGAAATAAATAAATAAATACGTAATTCGAGATGGCTGCTAGGCAATTTCCCCTGACCCTAGATTTGCCTTCAAAGCCATTCATATAAAATCACACTAATGCTCTGTCTAGGGTTTTAAGTTCCATTTTTATATTATATTACTAAACACGACAAACGTCATTTCAAGTAACGTTTTGAATTGTGTTTTTTTTTTACATTGGCTTAACTCAACGAGGAAAATAATTTCAAATCCTATCTGGGTATTTTTATGGAAAATAAGGAATGGAAGTTTTGGAAATGGAAAAGGGGTGGGTAGCAATCTATGGGCCAGTTTTCCAGGAAGTGACGGACGTAAGAACCCATCCCTTCGACAGCGGTGCAAGGCGATGGGCCGAGAGAGTACACATGAAGAGGTCAAAAGATAAAATACCTTCCAGCAGAGAAAGGGTTAACCAGTCTCTGCCGATTCGGCCCGCTAGCAGTGCGTGAGTAGATGAATCCGTTGTCAAAACCTAGGCAAACCTCACCAAACATTGCGAACCACTTGAGGTGTCATGTTGGTGGTAAAGGTTTTGGTTATCCAATAAATGGTTTCCGTTTAAATTATATTATTTTATTTTAAATAATGCAATTATTATTTTTTTTTCGAAGGAAGCAAACACTTTGAGGTGTGACATTATATATTAAATGAACAAAACACACAATATTACAGACACGTATTACATATTTGTATAACATAATTAGCCCTGACTAAGCTTAAGATAAGCGAAACCCGGTTGGCTGTCATTATTAATTCAAATAAAAAGTGGTTTATTACAAGGTGTGTTTTTTCATTTAATATAATTTATTCTATTTTAAATATCACACACAAAATGAATGCAATGTATGTATTTGTAAATCAACGGATTTCAGACCCGTGGCCTCTGGATTCGTAGCCGGGGATCTCAGCTGCTCTGCCACGATAGTCGACAGAACTACCAATAGCTCTGTCGACTATAAACAATTATAAACATTCTCAAGTGGTTAGATTATTACGATAGTCAAATTATGATAACCTTTTCAACATCTCTTCGAAATGATTGTGTTGCTACAAATAAGAAGACAAAAAGTTATATTCTTTATACTTAACACAAATTTCACGTTGATACAAGGAAAAGTTTTGAAAATTTCCCCTAACGTCGTTCGGGATTTTACTTTTACAAGTGTCAGCATTCACGAGGATTTCGTTGCCAGTAAACCAGTACCTTTTTGTGAGTAATGTAACTTGAACTAGTTTTTTGTTTTATATGTAACGTTGTAAAATATATGACAATGGAGGCTTCCGTTTCTAAAGTCTATCCTGAATTTATGTTAATACAAGAGGGTTTAAGTACCGGCTTCGTATTGAAGTATATGCGCCAAGTTTTTTATGATTTCATTTTCAAAATGAGGTTCCTTTCCTTTATTGCATTTTTATGGCGAAGAACGTTTGATTATGTCAATCCAATTGTGTTATACGTTTTATTATATAAATTAGAGCAATCGTTCCCTAGGTTATGAAATACAATACTTTACCCCAACACGGGTAAAACATCCAGTGAGACTCACATTACCAAATCATATTTAAAAAAAAAAAATTCTAACCCATCAATAATTTATTTTTTTATATTCTTATAACTGCGTACTGCGGATCAGTCAAATTTACATAATATTATTGTAGGAATTCCATGTTGATTTTAAACATTATTTAATAATTTATTGCTATGCTCGTACTTACGTTTACAGCAGTCTTAGATGAGTTTAAGCTGTACAAAATTTGTTCCTAATACAAAACATATTAGGAACATTCCTAATATTTTATGTAAATGATTAAAACTTGAATAGTAATGTTTTGTGAATACCTCACTTGGCGAACCTGTGCTGAGGTGTTCGCATATTTTTCAAAAGTGTTCTCTGCTGTCATAAGTAGAAACCTAGTATCCTTTTTGAGGACACAAGGAGGATACTGTGTTTTCACCCATAGCGGCAGTATTGTATTTTAGGTTAGTAGTTGTGTTGAGTTAAATAAAGTAATATAATATAGACACAATGAAGTAAGTTAAGTTAAGCATCATGATATTAGATAGATAAAATGTGGCACATTGTAGTGAAAAGAGTACAAATACATTGTTCAAAAAAAGTACAATAATAAGTGTTAAACATCGTGATGTTATATAGACACAATGTAGTGAAAAGTAAAGAAAATGATACTAAATGAAGTGAATATAATAAAGCAGTTAAGTCAAAAAGATACTTTTATATTTACTCCACACAGGAGGCCCTGAAGAAAATAATTTCCCTCAGGGCCTATGTCATCTTTGGGGATGCTGTGTCTTGGAGGGTCTTTTTGTGGAGAGGAAGGAGTGAACATGGGTCTTGAAGAGTCCCATGTTATAGGAGGGAGGAAACACAGAGGCCGGCAGTTCGTTCCACAGCCGAGCTGTTGAACTTAAGAACGAATCGTAGAAGCGACCCGTTCTCATGTGACAAGTGTCAACTGTGTATACTAAAACGAAACAAAAGTAGATGACAATCAATGCCAGTATTTTAGAACATTACCAAATAGTAATCTATTTTAAGTAGATCTAATTGCTTGCATAATTTAAAGTGCACAACTAGTTGTATTGTGTTTTGTTTGGTTTGGAGTGAATAGGTTTTGGAAACAAAATTAACCTTTAAATATTTTTATGCATATTTATTTATAAATTGATTATGTGTTGGTGAATTATCAGTAGTTGGTTTATACATATTTTAAATTAGGTGATATGCAGTTACATAGTTAAATGTAAATGTATTTAAACGATCTTAGTCCGTGGGAGGAGTGTTTTAGTGGGATATTATACATTAGGTTTTTTTGAAGACCTACTTATTCACTCGAGAAAAAGCACCCTTTTTTTAAAGCTTTTCAGATCAGTATAGTGACAAAAATACTAAATAATTAAGTACTGAATAATGACGAAAAATCACGTCGATACTTCAAATCTATAATGCTCAAAATGGAAATAACATTGAATGATTGAAAGTTGAAAATAGTTGTGGTAACTTTAAACTCCAATTAAAAAGCTGCGTTAATAGCACGATGCCGGAGTTCATCTCATGAGGGTGTTTTCAGTTCCAGAATAATCAGATTTCTGATTTTGGATCAAAGTGATCTCGTAACGCTTACATGTTACAGTTTAAAAATAACTTTAAATAATCTCCATGTATTTTTACCCAGTGATATTCGTATTTAACAAGATAAAACCGAGTATTTACAATGGCATTGAAAACATATTTGCTACTGGTTTTCTTAGAACCCAAAGACGAAACATATATTTCAAGTTCACAAAACATTAAATGCACTAGTTTATTAACTTTACAGGGAGAATTAAATTGTCCTAGAATAATATAACGAGGGAAAGCATTTTTCAAAGACCGGAAACAAAATGCAATAAAAAATTCGGGGAGTCATTCGCCTTTTATGAACCCTATCTTGTTTAGTTAAACATTGGGGGCACCGAATGCAGAAGGGAGCACGAACAAACTCCGTGGAGCGAATTGTGGAAAAACAACCGACCACACCTACCAAACCCTTGAGACGCGCAAATAAAACCTTAAATAAACCTCCACATATTGAGTTACGAATTATCAAACGATAATACTACGATATATATTTTTACAAATATAAACTGGTATTGCACTGTCCAGAATAATAGGCAAAAGGAGGATTTTTCGTGTTTTTTTTTATCATGATGAAAATGTATTGTAATTAAAAACTTTATAACGACAGTAGTTTTTTGATATTTCCAAATGTCGAAGTCAAAATGGTTGTTTCTTAGCAATGTTAAAAATATACATATGAACCAATACACGCGTAAGCCGCCTTATATGGACATTTACTAAATGTTTAAAAAAAAATTGAATTGAAAAGTTTGTGTTCTTTGAATCCGAATTGATTGCGCGGCCCATAATATCTGACCACACCAACTTTTTGACAAATTATTATGCAGCTGTCAGTAATTACAGTGGAAGCAATAAGAAAAAATATTAAAGTAGTCTCAGAGAGAGGTCGTACTTACATTATCGACGATCGTCCTCTTTTTCTCACTCGAGAAGATACTAGAGTGATGACATCACGTACGACCTCTCCATGAGACCATTATGCAAGGTTGTATATAAAATCATTAGAACAACAAAATGGTAACACAAGAGTGCGGAAGAAAGTTGAAAATAATCCCTCAAACCATTTTTAAAAATGAAGAAAAAACTCTTTGATAAAATAATTTCCTGTCACAAAAAGTACCGTTTTTTTTGTAGCCCGTTTCTTCATCATTATTACTTACTTAAAATTGAAAATATTTTCGTAAAATGTAAAAAAGAATATTAACTTTTTAGAATTTAGCGTCTTTGTGTTTTCGCCGGAGCTTTTTGACATTCTATTAGGGTTTTACGTCGAAAATAATTATTTTTCTACATCCGCTCCCTATTTGTAATAATATTATAAAAATGAAATTGATGATGGCCGTGTTATTTTTTCTGTTTATCAGAAAACAAATTTATACTTTTACAAAGTTTCGCATCAAATACCTCATCGTTCGGGAATATCGCAAACATCGGAAGAAATGTTACCGCACTCAGCTTGAACGTATTAGTAACGATGGTTTTACTAACTGGTGTTTTAAAAAATTCCCCTGTCTGTTCTGTCTCTATTTTTATGAGATTGTTTCAACATCGGGGATAAAATTTTCGAATCCAGTTTACTTTTTGTTTAGGTACAATAAACGTCACGAAAGATTTTGCAAAACGAAAGATAAGCCTAAAAATTAATGTCTTCGTAACGTTTCGAATATTTTACAACATCTTTGTCATCAACATAATTTTTTTACCGATTTGCAATATTAATTAAAAAGTCACGTCGCAAAGTGAGGCGCTTGCTGTGACGAGGTAAAAGTGGACAAACATGACAGAGCCAATGAGCTAAATGTCCCTACGCCGAGTCTAAATTCTTTAGAAAACTCGAATGACTCGACGTGGCTTGACTGTATGTGGCAAATCCCCGAGCCAATCTCAGCTCCACCGTGTGCGTCTACTGAACCAAAAACCGTAGGAATTGAGATCCTGAGTCGGACAATACCAAATATAATAGAATAATTATCTTTAGACTTTTACGGTCTCTTCAACCACTCTACAACCTCTGTTGAATAAGTATTCATAAAATAGGTTGAGTAAGTATTCATAAGTACCTACCCGTAATATACGACTTTAGTTCATAGGTTCGAGTTGTTCAAAGATATGGTATACATTGACATCAAACTGGCCTGGCTCGGCGTGGTTTAATTCGGTCGTGTGTAACCTAATCTGGACCGAAAAAACGGCTCCGGGTAAAATGGCTCGGCCGTGTGTGTCCAGCTTTAGACGACAATGTGGTGTTAATCGCTCCGCAATGAATCAGATCGGAGTATTTTGATTATTTCGCTCTGTGCTTACGCACAGTGTTGAATGCAGCATGCAAAATGTCACAATACGGGAAACCGAAAATAATATAATTATCATCAGACCCTGGTGGCGGAAGGACTTTAAGGGACGCTTTATCCCGGATTCCACACCTGGTCAGAGTTTCATGTCTGTATTATTATCGTGAGATCATTGAGGCGAAAAAGGACTTTAATGTGTAAGATTCGATCTCAATCGAATATTTGTAATTAAGAACTTAAATACTTATCTACTAATATAAAATAAACATGATTTAAGTTCTTTTCATTATTTATTTCAAAGAAAGTAACAATTTATCCAAAAAAACGTTATTTTCTCTATAACAATTCTTTTTTCAAAGTTTCCTCAGTATGGTAGGTAGAAGGATCAGGAGAAAAATTGAAAAGAAAGTCTAAATAAACACGACGATTTCACATTTGAAGAAGAATCTTCACTGAACCATGGGTTCAAACAAACTTACAGGCAATTGAAATGTAAAACGCTTCGCTCAGTCTATCAGAACAGTTATTAGTAGATAAGTCGTAGATACTTGCATGTTCTCCTATATGTCAGATATGAAATTTACATTCAATATAGAACGATCTCAATTTTCAATATTCTGAGTTCTCTGTGTTTGACCTTATGTTACGGGGTAAATTTAATCACGGATAGTATTCAATGAAAAATTGGTCCAGGAAACTGTTCGCTGGAAAAGGACTGGAGCGATTCCTGTCAGAAATAGGGCGCGTCGGACAGGTATGGGGAGAGGGAAACCGCCCCAGGCAGCTGAGTTAAGAGATACAAAGAGTATGGAAAGGTGCCAAATTGATAGACTGTATGCGCTCTTCAGCGGTCATGTTGGCTCGTGGTAATAGCCGCTTATCGTGAAATGTGCATTTGTAAAAGCTGAAACGGTTTTTTGCGGGTGCGAATTACGTGCAACCAACTAAAATGCAGTTCATTTACAAATTTACTAACTCGAGTGATTATCACTATGGCGTGTTTGGAAATGCATATTGTTCACTTTAAACAAACTCAACATTTTATACTAATGTCCGGGGCAATTGCTATGCAGGTACATACATTAATTTGAGTTTAAAATAATGAGATGAAAAAAAAAATGCCTATTTCATGCGGGAATTCGTGGAGTTCTGAATAAAATATAAGTGTGCTAATGGAAAAGTAACATTTTAAATAGGTTTTACGTTTTTAGTTTCGTTTACTCATTTTTAATACTAATAAATCTATACAAAACATGAAATAGAAAAAACATAGGAGAAAAAACGGCCACAACTAGGAATCGAACCCAGGATCTCCTGTTTTTTTTTTTAAATTAATGGGCCGCTTAGGAAAGTCGACGAATGGGAAAAAATATTTGTAGGTAGTGATGGTTCACACATTACACTTCTGTATACATTATAAAATTATATTACCAAATTTATTTGATGCCGTTGGACATGGAATTCGCAAGGTATCTGGTTTTTGGTTTTTGATGTTAAAAATGCCTTAAATTACTATTTCCAGAAACAAGCTCTTAATTATTTTTTTTGAAAATAGCGAATTCACTTGAAGGTGTCATTTAATTTAATGAAAAAAAACACTCTGTATACTATATAATAAACATAATCGACAAGTTTCGAGACCAGATAAACATATAAATAAAATGAATGACTACTTTTGTAATTTCGGATCCTATATTATTAAATCTCTTAAACCAAAAAATGCAAGTGCTGGCTACAACACACTAAAATATAAATTAATATTTAATCTGACCGAAGTATTGGTTCTCTCAATTACTAAAATTAATTAATCATTGTATTACAGGGGGAACTTTTCCAAATTGCTTTATAATTTGAAAGGTAATACCAATTTGTAGCTAAAACGAATACCTCAATTACAGGCCCATCTCAATTTTACGAATTAGATAAAAAAAAATTGAACCTGTTATTTAAGAAAATCTCAACAATTTCCATTAATAAAATCACTGCTTTATAATACGCAGTACGGCTGTTGCAGTACGGCTTAAGAAAAAAAACGATGCTCTTTTGGCAACGAATAACCTGATAAATTAACTGAGAATCAGCGAAAACAATAGAAATTAGGCAATAGATCGATACATTGAGACAAGAGATACTACTAAAAAGTTGAATAATAGGTGTATCTGGTCCATCTCTCCAACGCATTAAATCGTATCTAAGCAACAGAATGCAATATCTCAGCTGAGAAAACAAAAACAGTCAACACTAAAAGAATTAAACTATGGAGTTCCTCGAGGATTCATGTTATGGCCACTCTTATTTCAAATATATATAAATGACATCTGTCAATTTGACCTAAATGGCTAATTTTTTTTAAGCTCACCAAAAAGAAAAACAGTGTCTCATAAAACATTAAAAATTGAAGGAAAACCCTACAATTTTAAGATAGTGTGAAAATGTTACATGTTTTACTAATATTATTTTATATTCATCTACTTAATTTTTTTAAATAATTTCGATAGCTTACTAAATATATTCTGTTTGATATACATATAAAGGCCCAGCTGGGCGTAAAACCTAAGAAAATAAAATGAAATTACATTCAAATAAAATACCAGGACTTCTTATCGATAAACATTTGTCATTTAATTAGCAAAGACAAAAAAACATAAAATAAAAATAAAATTATTCTACTATTTGGTGTATTTGGTAGAATTTTGTACCAGCAGAAGTAAAGAGGAGATTATACTTAAGTTTAATCCAGTCCCATCTAAATTATCTAACAGAAATATGGGGAACACCAACGACTAACAAACAATACAGAATCAAGTAACTATAACGCAGATATCTCGTCCAATAAATTATACCGAGAAACCAAGTTATTGAAAATAAGAAAACTGAATGAATATAACATAACAACTGTTAATCTGCAAAATCCAAAACGGATTGAAATGTATGTACCCACGAATACAATGTTTATGAAAACATCACAAGTACATGAACGTACACAAGATAACATTATAAATTATACATAAATTACATCAAATTCATTAAAAAGTGGTAAAAGAAACAGGCCATAAAAGTGTACACCACATATACAATCTCCTTCCCAATATCCCAAAAAAAGAAAATAGAATAAACGTATTGAAGAAAAGACTGTTTAAATTCAAAACTTACTAAAAATCAGAAAACTGTAAGAACATAACGTATTAATCCACAAAAACCTAAATATACAATTCACCTTCCCGATTTCCAGAAAATCGAAAAAAGAAAAAACATATTTTAGAAAAAACTCTGTAAAATAAAATTTTTCTTTTATAAGAATAATATGGTACCTAGGTAGTATAATATAATATGTTACTTAGGTATTACGCAATAATGTGGTACTTGGGTAGTAAACAATAACACTAAGGATAATACGGTACTTGGGTAGTAAACAATACTATTATGAATAATATTGTACTTGGATAATAAACAATAATATTAATAATAATATGGTACTTGGGTAGTAAGATATTTTTAATGATTACTTAGATTAAGAATGCGAAATATGTTTATTTCCTTTAACTTAAAAAATATAAGAATAGAGTAATTTGACTTGACGGCCTTTGTGATCGAGGGAGTGGTTAGTCTCCCGACTAGCAAGCAGGTAGTCGCGGGTTCGAATCCCGGCGTGCGCAAGTAATTTTTTCAAAAATGACTCAATTAAAATAATATATAGTATATTTGCGGCACGTTACGGAGTGGAACAAGCTCTTTGTATCGCCCAGGTGTAAGACCATCATTCATAATTAAAACGTTGCTGAAATGACTTTGGCCATGTTTTATGACCAGATCTGAATAGCCAGGTACTTCCCCGCCTTCCTCTTCTTCAACTCCTTCCCCTCCCCACTACCTTCAGTTTAAAAACATACTCCAATTGGGAATGCCATAGTCTTACTGAATTTAGACGGTTGAGAGCAGTTGGGGCTCTTGTCCGGTTTCATAAAAAAGTAGTTTTAAGTGATTAATAGAATTTTCGCTGTCTTTTTACAACCACACTTATTATTTAGCTATGGAGTATTCATATGGCGTTAATGTCCATAAAAACGATCATGGTAATCAGTTATGTATATGTTTACTTCATCAATATTACAAATTGACTTTGTGGCGTCATTTTAATTCAAATAAAATAAATAACTTTGCATTCACCACTATTTAATCACAAGAATGAACATGTTTCAAAACGAATGGTTTCTTCGTCAGGATAAACGAATAATGAAAATTAACAAATTAATATCGGCTGGCTAAGTCCTCCATCACAACACAAGCAACATTTTCGGCTTTCTGTGGTGGTAGTAGGAGATTTTCAAACATTTTTGGGTTATTCGTAACCCGGGAATGTTTGTCTTTCTTTTTAAAAAAAAAATTAAAAAAAAAAAAATAATAATATACTTACGTATATATTTATTGATTTTAATTGATTTCATACGTAATTCTCAATACTACGCTTCTATTTTAAGAAATGTTTGTGTAAAGAAGCAAAGCAATTATTATTGTAATAATAATAATTCCAGAATTTTGTTGTTACATTACGCTTGTAAATATAAATATTATTATTAAAAGGCATTAATTGCAGACTACATTTGTGTAGTTGTGACATACTTTTAGAGTCGTTTTCCGGAAGTGCATTTGGTTAGCCGTTCTTAGATCATATAACTATAGCTGTAAATACATCGATAAATAAAGATCACAAATTGATCAGCTTCTGGGAAGAATCATAAAATAGCTACCATCATATTATAATTCTTACAAAATTGCCACTTCTTCACACAGCTGTCTAGAAAAAGTAAAAGACATTTCACCGTATACGTAGTATTCAAATTTTTTTTAACTGCGTAGAAATTACAAGTTCAAAAGGCTTACCTCCAGTCTCGAAACTAGGCCCGAGAAAGCGGCTTGTTATTATTGCGGCTTTATTTCCATACCGTTAGTTAAACCCGTGTTCCGTCACGTGTAATCCCTTATAAATCAGCCGCCAGTTAGCAGACTGACGCCTAACTGGGAAAATACCGTCATACGGCTTCTGCTCTCCGGGCCTCCTAATATTAAAACAGTACTTGGGATGTTTTAGACCCGGCCGCCGAGTGATACATTGCTGCGAGAAAAAAATACAAGGAAGAATTACAATGGAATCTGACAGGGTGAAGAATGGTTGTTTGTAGAATGTGCGGTATTTAAAAAAATAAGTGCAATTGACTTGCATTTAAACATGACGTGAAATGAAATACACTATGTTCATATGTGCAAAGTTAAGTTGCATTAAATTCTATACAAATAAACTACTGTGTTACAGGTGACACTTTTATAATTGGTTATAATTGAGTACTGATACAAGACATTGTGTGAGAGAGAACTTTCTGTGCTGTAGGATTCCAAGCCCATCAATGTTAGTTTGAACAAACTGTAATTTTACTTTGGTACTAAGCATACGTTTATATATTATTTTCTAAGAACCTTGCTTAGTACTCCGCCATACTTTAAAATTATTAAAAAAATATATGTTTTAACTAGTACCTGTAGAGATCTACATGGGCACATAATATTTAAACTATCTAGCGACTGTACCTACCATGACTAGAAATATCTTTACGTTCGTGCCATATGTATTTTTTGAATTCATAGAAAAATGCCGCATTATGTGTCTAATAGAAATCACGAATGTATTTTTCTTTGTTAATGGATTGTGATTATATTAGTGACACAACCATCCACTTCCCATATATTTTCCCTCCCCGATCTCTTCAACCTCTAACATACCGTTATTGAAGATGCCATTATCTCTACCGACACCTATAGGCAGTTGGATCTCTTGTGCGGTATGAAATAACTGAAATTAGCTATGTTCGTTCGTTCAACAGATAAATATTACAGAAAAACACGCATCAAACAAATAAAGTAATTCTTTTTCTTGGTAACTAGACAAATTCTAAACTCATTTAAAATGTAAAAATATTCAATTTTTTTGGGAAAAGGTTCCTTTAATTGAGAGATAAAATGACATTAACTTTTCCTGCCCGCAATAAAGTTACGAATACCGATTTACTTAGCCAGTGGTATTCCAGTCTTGCAACAGGAGCCAGGAAGACAGGAATGTGGTTAGGATGGAACAATAATGTTTGTTACCTTTGACCTACGACGGAGGAAAAATGCTGCGATGCTGGGAGGAATTCCAGATTCCTGACATCTTTAAAGGATGGGATCCCTGCCAAAAGGAAGATGTAAGTATACCAAAATGTATATATTATATACAGATATATTACGGTATTATGGAGTTCGTACTGGCTTGGGTTAGGTACCTACACTCATTAACCTAAAAAGATTTCAATCTTTCGTCGTCTCTTGTCTGTTGTATTGTTGAAAGGGTAGGTGACTGTCTGGTATACAGGAACTTGTCCAGTGTTGCAGTGTAATTGAGTGAGTACTTCCGCTGTTAAAAGTCTAACCAATCTAACAATAAGGAATTTATGTGAATTAATTAAGAATACAATAAAGAAATTACAGTTTATTGCGCCAGAGTTGTTAAAGGAGGTCACCAAATATTTATACATAACGTAACTGTAAATAACGTCTTGCATTTTTCACCCCATGTTAAATAGCATTTTTACTATTCGTCGCGTACGGAAAAGTTCATGTTATTTAATAATACATTAAGGAATATTTCATATTTATGAAGTCTTAAGCAGTTCGATTAAAATGAAGCAATTCAATTAGCTTCGGACACTTTTTCACCGTGTAAAAAACTTGTTTTACAGATAATGTGTCCAAGATAGCAGTAAAAATAACAGTCATTTTAAATATAACAAATAAATATTTTTACTTTTATACGGTAATTTTCTGAAATAAGAATAGTTTTTAATAATAAACTGTTTTATTGGTTTGAATTCGAATACATGCAAACGACGATGTTAATGGAGTGTATATAGGTAAATAGAAATCAAGTTTGTGGAATTAAAACGCGTGAGTTTTAGGACGATTTTATACAAATAATGTTGTGTTATCTTTTGCCTCATTACTGTTTTAAAGTGGTCAACTACAAAAATACATTTATATGTATCTAAGTTATTTCCATAATATTCCATTTGCACCAGGCAAAACAAAATTACAAATACGTTTTGGGATTTAAGTTTTTGTGGTGGAATTTGGCAAAAGTTACGTCTCTTTTGACTATATTAAATAATGAGTAGGTATAATGATTAAATAGTACTCCTCTTAAGGCGATGCACTACGTCGTGTAATATGTTGAATCGAGCCGCTATCAATATTACGTAGATGGTGATAAGGCTTAAATTCCCGCTTCACACCATCCACCTGTTTTGATTTATTCAAGAAAAAAACATTGCCAAAAAGTGCCTTTTATTTTATTTTGTGGAGGTTCAGGCACAAATATTTAAATGTTTTTCGATCATTTTATGAATAAATTAATTTGCCATATTATGCAATAAAACCATAACCGAAAATGGGTTCGTAAGTACAAGATTTTGAACTTCAAAACAGTTTTCATAGGCCTATACATTATTTTTTTTCTGGACTTATCTAAAAAATATTCGATTATTTCAAAGGCCAGGCTGTATTCTACTCGCAATATTTAATTAAAGAATCTGAAAAATTTCTAGGCGACCAAGTTTTCAAAACAAAAACACATGATTTTAAATTACTACGTAATGCATCGCCTTAGCAAGTAAAAAAATGGTTGAATGTTATATTTTTATTTAATAAAATTTGGAAATCGAGATTTCCGAAAAGCAAGGTACTAAATGAACATTCAAGCACTAGGCCAAGAATTACATCATTTCAAGGTAGCTTAAGAGCACACATGTTATAAAATATTTAAAAACAGTTAAAATAGTTTTTAGTAAATTGAAAATCACAAAGTAATCGATAGAGGACATCGAGTTGACATCGCGCTTGGCTCCCACTCGGGCGTAGTGTGTTCAATTCCTCGGCTGGCTAAGTCCTCCATCACAACACAAGCAACATTTTCAGCTAACTGTGGTGGTAGTAGGAGATTTTCAAATATTGTCAGGTTATTCGTAACCCGGGAATGTTTGTCTTTCTTTTTAAAAAAAAAAATACATCTACTAAGTTTTCTTATGACCTCCATCCATTTCACGCGTTGTCTTTTAGTGGTTTCAATCTAAGATTGCCATTAATAATAATGCATCTTTTGATTTTAATAAAATTGGTAAAAATTTGATCACGAAAAACAAAAAAAAAAAAAGATAGGCGAAGAGAGCTTTGGCTTTAAATAAGCGTTCAATCTTCGGATCTTCAAAGAACCCAGGTTCAGTTATTGGATGATCGTCATGAAAAGGAGTGACAGTATTAAAAGTCCTACATACGTCTTCGCATCGAAAGTTCCGCAAACAGGAAATGATCGCATTGGTTGTAGGGTTGCAATCAACCTAATACATGGCATCATGCAAGATCACCATACTCAGTCATAAGGGTCATATTCCCAATTGCAACAACATTATATAATTACGTAATTCAGAGCATATGCTTTTTAAAAGTGACATTGTTAAGAAACATCTTCTGTGATAATACTTACTTAGCGATATGGAACAACAGTCCTGTGAGAGAGTAGTAGGTATGTACCTAGCTTACATAAAAATATACAACTACATTTATGCATATATATAAAATATAAAGTACCAACATTGACAGTTAGTAATTTTTGCGTAACACTATTCAGTAAAGATAAAAATTAATTATTCTAGTAAAGCGAGAAGAAATGTGGTGTAATGGCTTGTTTTAACATACATTTATTTGTTCTTCTTCGTGCGTAAATAATGGTGACCGGATAAATCATCACAATGACAATTCATCACATCTTTAAAAAGTTATATAAAGTCATGGAAAGTTATGAAACAAAAACTTTATTAACTAGGTTAAGTAGGTTAGGTTAGGTTAAAAATATTTTTTTCGTATCTAATCACTTTATATCACTTTTTAAAAGTGTGTTTAATTGTCACTGTGTTGAGTTATCATAGAACTATTTTAGTGTACATAATAGGTTATCCGGACGGTTCCATATTATTTCGGCTTAAGCCGGAACCGCTGGAAGAAACGATTTGTATTTTAATTCTAATTGCATCGACTTACTTACAGCCCTCTGTTTGTAGGTGGCCCCCAAATGCCCCTAAATTTCAATAAGAGACAAGGGGAAAAGACAATAAAGAAAACAAATTATATAGTTCTAAATGGGTGACTTTAATTTCTCGGTCAATTTATTTAAGCTGGCGGGTTTCCGTAATCACCCGATTGATTGTACTTAAATTACCAGTTCATTAGACACCATTTGGGATTATAAATCTATTTGTTTATGGATTTTGCATAAAGCATAGAAAAACTTAGGCATCAATAAAAGAATGTTTATGATTAAAATAAGAAAACCATATTCTCAATTTTCTTAACTTGCAATGGTTCTTATTATATCTTTTTAATTATAATTTTTTGGGAAACCGCAGATGAGTCCCAATTACTCCCAACTGAAACACGGCATCTCCAATTGTTGTGAGGCTGAAGGTAGTGGAGATATGAAGGAGATGGAGGATGAAATGGGTTCAAATTAAATGAATTTGAACCCATTACTTCCATCTAAATGTTACCACATTTTACTAATGAGTTTTTATCTTTATATTCGGTGTCGGAAACTGGTAAATCTATATCACATTTTTTGTGATATTGTGGTTTTCTTGATTTGAGCTTTTTTTTTCAAGTAAAGCGAGTTCGAAGTTGGAATTCTTAGGTCAAATTTGAACAAAAAAAATCGGTTTCTAGGGGGTTAATCTTAGCTGTTGTCTTTTAAAATGTGTTAAAGCGTAGGCCGACGTTTTCATGTAACTATGTAAGATTTTATTATGCATAAGATGAATTGATTATTCTCACGTTAACATCACTAAACACCTTCACTGCGAAGAAATTATGTAAGCCTATGGCATTTCCAATTGAAGTTAGTCTATGGAACTGTGGATAAGCAAAATAATGTGGAAATATTTCTTCCATGGCAGTAAAATAATAAGGTCATGTGCCTAGTCTAGTAGATGAAAGTAATAAAATAATACGACCATGTGCCTAATCTAGTAGTCGAAAGTAATATAACAATACGGCCATTTGACCAGTCTAGTGGTCAAAAGTAATAAAAAATAATAAGGCCATGTGCCTAGTCTAGCAGTCGAAAGTAATACAATAATACGGTCATGTGACCAGTCTAGTGGTCGAAAGTAATTAAAAATAATACGGCCATGTCACATCAATTATTATAATGAAATACAATAAGAAAGGGGTACAAATTGTCAGCCATAGCCGAAATGTATTATGATATCCAAGATCAGATCAGAAAAAGGGTGTTATTACCCTTAGTATGTAGATACTTCCATACCTATCAGGTTTTACAATATCACTATGTGATCTACCACGATCACGTAACTCAGATTAAGGGTCTATGTTCCATTAATCTGTAGGTACTTTTATACCTATCAATCCTGAAGATACTACTCTGTAAACATCCACTATCACAGAGCTCAGATTAAGGGTCTAATTTCCCTTAATCTGTAGGTACATATATCTTTATCACTCTTTTGATCTTCTAAGATCACAGAACTCAAATTAAGGGTCTAATTTCCTTTAATCTGTGTGTACATATATACATATCCCTCCTGCCAACACTATTCAAGATACTGGGGGTCTTTTAAAAAAATCAAAGAACATATACATTAAGAAAGTTGACCTTACTAGGACCGTTTCCCACGCCTTGCCTGGCGTGTGAATTACATTTTTCTTAAAACTACGACTTAAATTTACAATGAGCACTTCTTTAGATAAATAGTTTTATTTGTAGAATTGTAACATATTTGCAAAAATGGGGGGATATTCTGTTTTTTATGACATTTTTAAAGTAAGAAATAGTGGGAAAATATTGATCTTATGAGTTAATTATTTATGAAAGTTTTTGTCATTCTGAAATTTTTACGAAAAAAGAAGATATTGGCTGACCAAACTAATATGGCGAAGTTCGTTTAAATGATTAACAGATTCAGAAAATCTAGAGGAAAGTAAAAATAAATAAATAAATTAAAAGTTTTCATGCATTTTAGTTCCACATTATGTTACATTTGAACTCACAGTCTCAGGATTAAGCCCCTAAACTTTTACCGGTCTCCCACGGAAGACAACAATAATACGACAAATTGGAATTTCGCATTAATTTTTTTTAGCATAAAGTAGAGAAGCAATGGTTATTTATGAAGTTCCTACCTATTTATTTACTCTTTGTTAAGTGGGTAGCGTACAAACCAAATCTACGCTTTATTTTGCCAATAATAATAACAAAGCAAATAACCCACAATAGGCATACCTACAGAGAGTGAGTACTTACTACAGCTGGGGCATGCTTTTATTTTAGAACCCGGTTGTTGACTTACATCTGCTAATAAATATAAAATGAAGGAAGCAAAACAGATTATTTCAATTGAAACATACTTTGCTGAAGAGAATTCAGAAGTGGAACAAAGCCATGAAAACGGATTATAACTTTATTACAAGGCACTTAAGTTCCTAATTTAAGATCTATCGATGAATCATTAATGTACCGAAGATGGCAGCTTTGATTTCAGGATGAATAAAATGTTTAAATTATGGATGATTATTTATAAATATTTGGGTAATTACAAAATCCAAATAATTATTTTGGAAACTGGTAGGTCGGTACTTTCATTTAGAGCTTATTTAGGTTTGGTGATGCGTTACGTCAATATATTTACCAATGTAGTCAGTTGCATCGCTACTCTAGATATTTTGGTTTTACAAAATCTCTCAACCTATTTTTTGTTTGTTAGTTACACTTTTGTCCACCTGCAGATGTGCGTAAAGTATGAAAATCAGTCCATAGGTATTATTCAATATACAATCTAATACTTTTCAGAATCATTCTGAAAAAACTCAGTTATCCATAGTCATGGTTCATTTTTTGACAGCGGATCTAGCAGGTAAAGTTAAGTAGCCTTAATTTACACTTTTAAACCCCCTTTATGAAAAAAAAAAAAAGTCGAAGAAAAATCCTTCATCCCCTCAAAAAGCAATCAATTCGTCAGAAGAAGATTTCTCCGAGTTACGGATAATTTTTGTAATCTGGTTTTAATTAACACGCACCTAAACTAAAATATTAATATTTATGCTGCCCAAAAACAGTTACAATGAAGTATTTTCAAAACAGCAAGCAAACTAAAAATGCACTTAAATTTATTATTTTACTAAGCAGGTAGATAAAATAGTTATCTAATGAATGTTGTCGGATCAATATTCTGTACTCACCGTAGAAATCATTGGAAAAAAACTCCTAGTTGGGATAATATCGTTGTACCATCAAATCAGCGAACAAAGGTATTTTTTTATTTTGGGTTGTATGGAGATAAATACTAATCACACTCCAATAATAATGCGCCCATGGCTTAAAATCATCTACATGGAGAACGATCGGGGGATTAATCTATTAAAAATATTAAATAACACCTCTATAAGACTTACTATAAGCATTGATGCTAACTGTTATAGATTTAAGTGAATATTTTTTTAATAATTTTAAATTCTCTTTGTGTCATATTTTCATTAAATGAAAATAAAAAATAAAAAATTTATCCACTGTTTCATATACAAGGTGTCCAGGGGTAAAGTGCACTAACTTTGGGAGGTAATTCTACATGATAATGGGATTAAAATGGATAAATTAAATCTTTTTTCGATACAAAAATACATAACAACTAAAAATCCTTAGTGTAGGGTACAAACTAACCCAATAAATTCTCTGTGAGCTTGCCGAGAGCGAGTGTGGCAACGTTTCATATGTGTGATTGACTCGTATCCATGGAAACTCTATGTAAACAATAACATAAATCCGATATTTTGACGTTTAAAATTGGTGCGAAATCGCACGTTTTAAACAAAATTTAAAAAAAAACCGTAGTGTAATAAAATAACTAATTGTAATTTCACTTCTAGCAATGCAATTATTTATAACTATTAATCACTTAACTACTGTCATTGCCTTTGACTAATTTAACAAATTTTCAAAGTGAACAAAATATCTGCCAATTTTTTGCTGGTAAAGCCGGGCATTGTCACAGTAATTAGATTACCCTCAAAAGAAACATAATTTTAACAGTCAGGTAAGTCTAGAACTAAATAAACACAATGTTAAAAGTAAGTCTAATGAGAAAACACCCACTGAATAAAGATTTTCGTTTAGGGAAATTAATAAATACACACTACATCATCAAGTTTTGATTATTAAAGTCACGTTTTTAAAGTCAAATACTGCTAGGTTATTTTAAATTATGAGATCACTTTGCGAACAAAATAAAAGTTTTTGATTTGCCTGCCCACCGGCATGCAAGATCGGGAGAGGCTAGTTTTGGGAGACCCTTTGACCTCTCCAACTACTTTCTTGACCCATTCTCGCCAGGGAGGGGGAGGGATATATTATGTCCGTCACTCTTAGACACACCGATTCCTAGATTCCTACCCGACCATCATACTTTTTACTTCCCGGAAATTCCTTTCTTTAAAAATGATCATCCACCAGCATCCCAAAAGATGACATAGACCCCGAATGAAATTATTATCATCAGGGCCCCCATATGTTGGGTTAATAAAACAAATAAATAATATTTATAACGCCGACAGCAAACGGCGGATTAATTTTACATTATTACCTAAAAAGTACTTAAAAGATGGAATTTTGAAAAAAGTTATTAATCTTTTTTACTTGTACTATCATTTAAAATCATTTACCGCAGTTAGTGCATTTTACACCCGGACACCCTGTATATTATTCAGTAAAATAATTTTTATAATAATAATTAATTAACTAGCAGTTAAAAACCCGCTCCGCGGGTTTTTTTCTGCTAGGCCCTGCGGGCGGCTCTTAGTTGGGCTTCGCCCATTTTAAGTGATATTAACAACAGTTACATTTAATACATAGATATAAGGACATTCACAGAGAGAGGGTGAGTATAATATATTGTTAAAACACGGAACAGGAAGGAGTTAATTAATAATAACATGCTAAATTTACGCATAATAAGAATGTCAGTTGTTTGAATAAATGAAATTTTACGTATTTGTGATGGATTATTTCAAATTAAACACTATTATTGACTACATGTCTACAACTGATATTAACTGTTATCTTAGGTACCTAATATAATTAGCTCATAGGAGACTTGCAGTGCTTAAATATGTGTTACAACCGTCAATGTCTATAAGTTGAATCAATATCGTTTAGTTTGTCACAATTAAAGATAGTTATAACAAAGTTGACTTAAATAATAGATTATTACATATTGATTAATTGTACTCGTGTTTATGAATAAAAGGAGGGGAATTGTGCGATGAGATTAGCAGTCGGTTTAATTAAAAGGTGTTAATTTTACTCCAACTGGTGGTAATTCTTTACCTACAACTGTTACTGAATATGAATAAATATAATGTTTACATTTTATTGTGTATACACCGAAGTCAAAAATTAAATATAGATTGCAATTGGGAAAGAAGAAGTGGAAGGATGGGGGAGGGGTAAGAGTAGGCTGGGTTTATAATAATTAGGAATTACAATATCGTTAGACGGGAAAGACCAGTTGAGTGGGAAAATATTTAAAAGAGGGTTTATAAAAAAATTCTTGTTAATTATATCTGCTTTTATATTCACATGTTTCTTACATAGCACTCTATTTCGGGTGAAATTGCCTAATACAAAAAAAAAAACATGTTTTATTCATTTCTAAAATTTCAAAATTATTTATAGTGAAGTATTTTAAGACCTGAAAAAAACAAATAGCATATAACTATTAAACAATATATTCATAAGAAAAATAGCATTTAATAACGGTTATTCTAATAAATTGATAGTTGAAATACTAAATAAAAAAATTAAACATATTCTCTTCAAACGGTCTTTCTAAAGATAGAAATAAACAATGGCATAGAATTCTGTTTGTGGATAACGATACTTCTAAAATTATATATAAAAACAATCCTGGTACTATTCAACTGGCGTTTTACACTAATAACAATGAAGAAATATATTCTTAATAATAAAGATAGCAAAATTCAAACAAAAAAATCAGGAGTTTAAAAGCTCAATTGGGATGATTGTAATTTCTTTTACAAAGGTAGAACCAATAGAAACTTTGAAGTCAGAACTAAAGAATATCGCAGGGCTCTAAATGGAAATAGTGAATCTGAGTTTGCAAATCATCTTTTGAATAATGATCACACTTTCGATAAAAAATTCAGGTCTTAAAATACTTCACTCAGGATATAAAGCACCGCAAATAAATAATTTTGAAATTTTAGAAATAAGAAAACATGTCAATATAAAATCAGTTATAATTAATAAACAAAAAAATATAAATAATAATGAACAATGCCATTACAAAGTGATAAGCTTTCAGAAGAAATCTTCTTAGTAAACGCTTGTTAATCGTAAGTAGTCAAATATTGTGAGCTGCATATTTAAATATTCGCGCCATTCATTTGGTTCGTTTTTAAACCGCCAGAGGTGCGCTCTGTCAGCCATCTAATCTATAGCCGTGCGTATCGGCCATTGAAGGAACTCGTGATTTTTATTATAAACGTCAAACATAATCACGTAACTGTGGATAATTTTCATTGAAATGTAATTAATCCAATGGATTATGAACTTTCTAAAACATATTTTCTTCGATATTATCCAAAAATTATATGAGGAGAAACGATGCTTTTGAAGAAATCTCGTATTATTATGAGGCGATCCTATTTTAGTATGAAATCGTGTCTTAATTTTCAAGTTAGCGGAATTTAACCGAAACAGACAATTTAAATTTGACCAATCAGAGGGCCTACATCGTCCAGACGCAAGAGTATTAATACTATCAGATTACCTTCACCCATAGGTTGGTTATTCAAATATTGTTTAAAATATTTTCATGTCCATGATATTTATTTGTCTATTCTTTAATGTCTCAATTTCAAGTATACCTATTTTGTATCCTAATTTCATCTTTCTTATATGAAACTGATTTGTTATTAGATAAGAAGATACCTAAGAATATCACTAACGCCTTTCATTGACTATTGTTTCAAATTATTAATGTGTAAATAATAGATTTTCAAGGTAATTTTTTCTATTTAATCAGAAGGAAGAATCCTTTTTGAATTCGCAGCTGTAAAATAAAAGTTGTAAAATACGAGTAATATCAAGTTCAAAGTAGGTAATGATTTAATTCACATTCGTAGGATCTTAAATCTTAGTATGAAAATATATCTATTCATTTATAAAAAGAAAAAAAACACCGAGTGAAGATAAAAAAATGAGGAAAGTAAAAACACGGAGCGAAGAAAAAACATCGAGTTAAGAAAAAATACTGTGGCAAGAAAAAAATATCGATTGGGTGTCTGTGGAACGGGAAAAACGCAAACATTTGCGTGTCCTATACTCAAGTGGACAAATCCGCAATGGTGCTTGAGACATTAGCTTCGCAAATAAGAAGAAGAACGATTTCACGCTCGGGCGAGCAGTTCCGCCGCGCAGATGGCTACATAAACTACCAACCCCCTGCACCCCGTTTACCCTTTATATCGGAGGAACTCTACAGATTTTGCCGGAGGTACCGACAGCCCGCAGGGGTGACACTGGATAAGCGGCCGCGAGCAGTGCCTTGGGCTTGGAAGGAATCGAATTCACCATCCCCTTTTACAACACGCACCAAAATCTAATTTTTTTCTTTGCGACGAAATATTTTGGTCTCGAGAGAACATCTATTTTTTGTTCATATATCATGCTTGAAATCTTATTTGAAATCGCAGTTCGCATCAGGCAGTCATTTCCGTGGAATTTAAATATTAATATAGACGACCACAGTTGGTAAATTATGTGGTAGGTTTTGTGTCGTCATATCGTCATGTTATAATATATCGAAATATTTATTTTTCTTCCCTTACACCTTACTTACACCTTGTTATTTATCAGTTATAAAAATAATTATAAGATAATTTATTAATTTATAATTTGAAATTTCTGAAAATAATATTTAATTCTTCTTTGACAGTTAAAACAAGGACCTTGTTATCTGTGAATAACACAAGTAGGTATATAATTAAAACTTTCTGTAGGCATCAATCCTACTTTTAATGGAAATCAATTAGGAAAATCCTGTAGAAAATTCTGAATTTTTACTTTTAAATTAGACAAAAACGAGTTCAGTTGAATAATTCAGCACGCTTATTGGTTCAGAGTACAGCAAGGAAAACTAGTTATGAATGAGAGGGAATAGGTTGTTGATGGTAAACATTGATATTTCGGAAAGAACTTTGCAAAATCGCACGGCTGTCGTAAAGAACATTTTCAAAAGAATAATGATATTAACTAGCATTTTACAAGTTTTCTCCCGAGAAGACGGAATCGCGCAAATAAAACGTCAAAAAAAAATCCATTTATTCAATACTGTGTACTCGGTGTTGCTCGGGGATATCGATGGTTTGAATTGAAGTAAAGTGGTAGTCTTTCTTTTTACCAACACAGTGAAATATTCTTCTTTTTTTACCGCTACTACACTGCTAAGTGAAAGCAGTGCTACTGCACTTTGGTGGTCGAATAATGAAGCAAGCGTTAATAAAATTCTCATTTTACCGACGTTTTGGTAAAATACGAAAATATTCGAATTTCAATTTCAATTACATCAATCAAAATAATAATAAGAAACTGCATTCCTTTTTTGTTATATTTTTATTAATAACTTAAACACCAGTTTACATTTTTTCATTAGTGTAGTTAGTTTTAACAATTGTTGAAATAATTTTGAAAAGTTTTAATTTCGAGTCTACCCAAATAAAATCAAATTCGTGACTTGTCTCCGTCTGTGTCAGTGACGTCACCAGTCACAAGGACCCAATGTTTTATTTCAATAGGCACTGTATTTCGTATGGCGGCGTTGAGAGTTGAGACGTTTTTATTCATAATTTTAACCGCTTTTAATGTTGAAAAACACTAGGTAAAATGTCAGCGCCTCATTACTACTGTTCCTCTAATGTGGGAAGCAGAGATGTGCTTTATTTCAAATAAATCCATTTCAAATGGAAATGTAAAATGCAAAATGGGTATTTTCCATTTTGCATTTTAAATGCTTTTCTAAAAACCATTTTGCATTTTGCATTTTAAATGCTTTTCTCAATGCATTTTCCATTTTAAATACTTTTTTGCAACATTCTTCCTACTATCTCCACTCATCTTTTTTTCATAAGCCCAAAATATCAGTCGGTCCTCAACCTCGCTATGAGAGATAATTTACATTTGTCAAGTTGCTCCCTGGTAGGAGCCCTGGCAATTGAGTGATACCATTACAAAAAATACTGATTCAAATACTGAACATGGGGCCCGACGCTGTAATATTAAATGTTAGATAGCAGTTTCTATGTTTTTACGTTGGCAACATTAGTCCCGCGCAAATTTTTTGTGGTTTCATAATCTGTAGTCGTGGTGTTTTTGGATTTAGGTACTGTACGGGACGGCACTGTAGTCGCCGGCCGCACAGACGATATAGCGGGAGTGGCCGGCTGGCCGCTTCGACGCCTTGGAAGGGAAGGTCGGGAAAAGGTAGGGAGAATGTTGAAAAAATGGAAAAAATGGGGAAAAATATGGGGAAAATGCAAAAATGGGGAAAAATGTGGTAAAAAATAGGGAAAAATTACGAAAGGGAAAAATGGGGAAAATGTGGGGGAAACTGGGGAAAAATTTAGGGAAAAGGGAGAAATGGGGAAAATGTGGGAGAAAGGTATAAGGCAGGGGGGAGGAAGGTAGGGGGGAACCTGCGCCCTGACTAGGGACGCTTCGACTATTGTGAAAGTTTCTTCTTGATGAACACCAGGGAGCCGGAAGAAAGAAGAAGGCCAGGTTGAAGTGAAGGTCCAGGGCAGAAGAGGCTTGAAGGCAGTCAGGGCAGTCCAGGAGAGGTGTTGATGGTCCGATCGTTGCTGGCTCTCTGCCGAATTGCACAAGTTGTCCGCCTTTTAAAGGACCAACGGGCCTAGCTCTCCCTTTGTTAGCGACAAATTCCGAGAATTATTTTTGGGTTCCCGGAATTTGTCACAGGAATGAGCGCCGTTGTTGCGTAACTTGGAAGGGGACGAATTTGACTTGGCCCCTGACTGTTCTTCAAACCACTTTGCCCGGTCATTTTTATTTAAATACATTTTTGTGAGTTTGCACAAATTACATATTAAAAAAGGGGAATTGACATCATACATATTAAAAGGGGAATTGAGTTTTGCACAATATTCAATTTTGTGCAAACGGCGAGTTTTGTAAAGGAAACTGCGTTTGCACAATTTCAAACCTTGTGCAAATTTACATATTAGAGAGAAAACATTTATTTAAAGGGGAAGATTTGCACAATATTCAATTTTGTGCAAACGGCGAGTTTTGTAAAGGAAACCGCGTTTGCACAATTTCAAATCTTCATGCAAATCTTCCATGTTTTGTACAGATGATAGGTATTTAATTTATAAGACGGTGTCGGGGGGTCAAGCCTTTGTTTTTTGTCTATAATGATGACTGCTTGACCCCGTGGTTTTATTTATTAATCAGCAGATAAGATTTATAGTTCTACAAGTTTTACACAGATAAGATTAGGTACAGATTTTGTATAGAGAAATTTGTTGCATAAATTCGAATATGCGCAGAGGTGAGTTTGTAAATGAACTGCCTCTGCGTAAATTCAGATTTATGCAAATTAATTCAAGTCAGTGGAGGTACGTCCGGTACAATTCTCCCCCCGGTGCAGTCACGGCTGCGCCTAGCGGTCCGGACGTGTAGGTCGGCGGCGTCCTCGACGTCCGGTTCCCCTGGGCCGCTGGGGGTTGTGGCTCCCATGCGGCATCCGTGGTCCGGGTGCTGTAGAGGGCGGCGCTGGTGCTGGTGCCGGTGCGGGCGCTGGTGCTGGTGCGGGGAGGATGAGGGCGAGTTTTACAGCCGGGCGGGTGTACGTCCCTGTGGCTGTTTGGACCCGGGCTGTCCTCACTTGGCCATCGGCAGCTGGGATGGCTTCGACGATACGTCCGCGCGGCCAGCTGTTGCGTGGCAGCGCGGGGTCCAAGATGACCACCAAGTCACCAGCTCTGAGGGGGTCAGTCGGGTGGTGCCACTTCTGTCGGGCGCCCAGGGTGGGGAGGTACTCACGGAGCCACCGCCTCCAGAACATATCGGCGAGTTGTTGGCTGATACGCCACTGGCGACGGAGACATACCTCCTCCTCCTTGCTGTCGTAGAGTGACAGATGCGGGCGGTTCCCGGCAGACCCCATGAGAAAGTGATTTGGGGTGAGGGGCTCTTCGTCCCGCGGGTCGACAGAGACATGAGTCAGTGGCCGATTGTTGACCACAAACTCAGCCTCTGCCAATGCTGTGCGCAGGGTTTCCTCCCTTGGCGCCCTCTCTTTTAAGGTGGCGCTCAGGGCTCTTTTCACCGAGCGCACCAACCTTTCCCAGGCTCCCCCCATGTGGGGACTGAGGGGGGTGATGAATCGCCACTCGATGCCCTTGGTAGCCATGGCGTCCGTCATCCTGTCATCCTGCTGCAGGGCTGCCGTGGCATCCCGAATTTCCGCGTCCGCACCACGGAAGTTCGTCCCGTTGTCCGAGTACAACACCTTGGGCTGACCTCTTCGGGCGGTCATCCGTTGTAAGGCCATAATCGCCGAGTCGGCAGACAGCGAGACCGCTAGCTCCAGATGGATGGCGCGGGTGGAGAGGCAGGTAAATAGGGCTCCATAGCGCTTCTCCCGATGTCTGCCGACGGTGACCTCCATCGGCCCGAAGTAGTCCAGTCCGCAGTGTGTAAAGGGGCGGACGTGGTGCGCCAGGCGGGTCGGCGGGAGAACCCCCATCAGTGGAGGAGAGGGCTTGCTCCGTCGTAAGCGGCAGGTGGGGCAGTCGTGGCTGATCTTCCTGCTGATGGTACGGAGGCGCAGGATGAAGAAGCTGCACCGGATCTCGGCCACAGTTTTCTCCGTGCTTGGATGGTCCGCCTTTTCGTGGTAGTGGCGGATCAGCAGTCGGGCGTATGGATCGGTGCCATCCAAGATCACGGGAGTCTTCGCCACGCTCGTGCTTCCGGTGAACTCCCTCAGCCGTGAGCCCATCCGCAAAACGTCATCAGGTCCGAGGAAGGGGGCCAAACTGACGAGACGACTGGCGGAAGGTAGCGCCTGGCTGAGACGAATGGTGTGCAGGTCAGTGGAGAAGGCGTCTTCTTGGGACCTTCTCACCCATCTGCGCTCAGCCTCCGTTAGCTCGTCTGCTCGTAAAGAGTTTTCGGGGGGACGGTTTGGGCCCGTCCGACAGCGCCTGATGAAGCGTAGCATCCACGCTGTAGCCCGGATCAGCCGGTGCCATGACGAGAACCTCTCGACCAGAGGTAGGGCCTCTCCGGCTGTGGCGATGTGCCCGACGTAGTGTCGGGGCCGGGTCTCGAGGGTCTGGTCGTCTGGCTTCGTGAGGGTGCGCTCCTTTGGCCAGTCGCTCTCCGGTGTGGTGAGGAAGGCGGGGCCGTTGAACCATCTTCCTTGGAGAGACAGGTCGGGCAGCTCCAAGTCCCGGGTGCCGATGTCGGCCGGGTTCTGCTTGGTGGGGACCCACCTCCAATTGGCTATGGAGGTGAGTTCATCTATCTCGCCCAACCTGTTGGACACGAACGCAGAGTATGTGCGTGGATCGGTGCGTAACCAGCACAGCACTGTGGTCGAGTCCGTCCAGAAGATGGTTGACGCTATCTTCGCTTGGCTCTCCAACCGGATGGTTCTGGCCAATCTAGCCGCCATGAGTGCGGACTGCAGCTCAAGGCGGGGTATGGATAGCGGCTTGAGAGGTGCCACCTTACATTTGCTGGCGATGAAGGTGGCTTTAAGGGTGCCCTGCACTTCCTCCACGAAGTAGGCGACGGCACAGCAAGCTTGCTCCGAGGCGTCGCAGAAGAGGTGCAGGGTCACGCTGCTTGACCTCTGTCGGAGCGACCGTCGTGGGATGGAGACGCTGCTTTCCTGGAGCAGGCTCATCCAGTCCCTCCAGCGTTCAGCGTGCTCCGAGGTGATGTGGTCGTCCCATCCAACGCTCGAACGCCACACGGCTTGCAGTAGGATCTTCGACCGTATGGTGAGGCAGGAGACGAAGCCCACCGGGTCGAAGATCTTCATGACGATGGAGAGGAGCTGCCGCTTTGTAGGCCGTGTGGCTTCCTCTAGACTGGCCGCTTCCAGGAAAGTGTAGATGAAGCGGTCGGTAGATGGGTCCCACACCAGTCCCAGGACCCTCTCGGTCTCGCTGCTCCCGCTGCTGATAGCTACCGTGGAGGTGGCGCGGTCTTCAGGGGGCACATCGGCGATGGCGTCCAGGCTGTTTGAGGCCCAGTTCGTAAGGTGGAACCCTCCCTTTGCAAGGAGGGCTCTTACGTCTCGGACTAGGGCAGCAGCTTCGTCAGGGTTGTCCACTGCGTCCAGGTAATCGTCCATGTAAAACCGTGAACGAATGGCTGCTGCGGCGGCCGGGTACTGGTGCTCGTACTGACCGGCCACCCTGTCCCGCACGTACTGGGCACTGCTGGGCGAGCAGGTAGCCCCAAACATCATGGACGCCAGCTGGTAGGTGTCCGGCTGTTGCCGGTCCGGCGACCTCCACAGGTAAAGTTGCGAAGACTGGTCCTCTTTCCTGATTTGGATCCTCAGGAACATCTCCTGGATGTCGGCGGCAATGGCTATACCGCCTTCCCGGAATCGGAGGATGTTCCCCAGGAGAGAGGACAGCAGGTCAGGGCCAGTGAGTAGTTGGTCGTTAAGTGACGTCCCTCGGCATCGGCTGGCGGCGTCGAACACAACCCTTATCTTCCCTGGCTTGTTCGGGTTGGTGACGGCGAAGTGGGGAAGATACCACTTCCGTGGGGCAGGGAGCGACGCCTCATTGGGGGAGAGGCGTCTGGCGTAGCCTTTGGTGACAAGCTGCGTCATTTTGTCATTGTACGCCGCTGCCAGGGTTGCGTCCGCTGCGAGCTTTTTCTCGAGGGACTGGAGCCGCTTCAGCGCACACTGCCGGTTGTCGGGTAGTGTGGCGTCAGGGTGTCTCCACAGGAGGCCAGTTTCCCACCGCCCAGAAGGTAGGGGGCGGGTGGTTTCTGCCATTAATGCCATGGCCTTTGTGTCCATGGCATTGACTCTCGCCGCAGACGTGACGCCGAGGGAGTCGACGGCAAAGTTGGATGTTACCAACTCCCTCAGGCGGGCATCTGCAGCGGTCTCCGACTGGAGGGCCAGTGTGGTAGCTGGCCCGTCATTGCTGAGGCTCGAGCCTCCGTGGGCGATCCACCCCAAAGCGGTCCGTGACACTATTCGAGTAGTGCTATTCTCACGGACCTCTCTTGACACGATAAGGTGGGCATTATCCTGCCCGATCAAGAGTTTTGGGGTGACGCGTCTTCCAGGAACGCGCTGCTCCGGCAGGCTCAGGTCAGCTACTGTGTGGGCGGTGATGTTGAAGGTGGGCTCCAATCCAGCGCCCCGGATCGTCAGCTTCACGCGTTGGGAGCGGGCGTCGGAGGTACACATCCCCTTCGCTCCGTGCAGCCGCAGACTGTGGACTGGGCCGCGTGCGCCGATCTGCGTTGCGGTGTCAGCGTCGATGAGGGTGACGGTGGATCCCTCATCCAGAAGAGCGAACGTTGACAATTCCCCGTCCGTGGGGCCCCGCAACACAACCGGCACTATTTTTAGCAGCACGCGGCTGTCCACTGTCTGGCGTCACAGGTTCACCTCCGCGACCGTCTCCCGGTGGAGCAGCCGATGATGCGGGTAGCGGCACTCACCCACACCACACCACACTGTCTCCTTGCAGTCCCTGGAGTGGTGCGCCTCCAGGCACTTGCGGCACAGATTGTTAGTGCGGACTGTCTCCCACCGGAGGGAGAGCGGTTTGGCAATAAACTCGCGGCACTCCCGAGTTCTGTGTGGCTCACCGCACTGAGCGCACGCACTTTTCACTTTGTTTTTGTTTATTGTTCTCACTACGGGTGGTGGTGGGCGGTTGGCCTTCCCCTCTGGCGGTGTGGCCACAGCGTTGGCCAGCACGTGCTCCCGGCGCCCTTTGCCGGATCTCAAGGGATCCACCATCCCGCTGACCGGGATCACGCCGGCGACGCCCCTCAAAAATGCTGCCAACTGGAGGATGGTGGACTGGGTTGTTTGCCCCAGCATCCGCAGCTCCAGCAGCCAGGCCATCCTTAATGTGCATGGCATCTTGGCAGTGATGTCGGCCAGCAGGGCGGGGTTGGTGAGGTAGCCTCCCGTCCTCAAGTCCCGCAGGGAAGCCACCAGGTTCTGAATTGTCCCGGAGAAGTCCGCAATCTCCTCCAAGGTGGCTTCGGCAGACAGAAAGGGCAGCTTCCTCACCTTATCCAGCATAAGGTTGGCTATTGAGCCCGATCCGCCGTACCGCTCCTCCAGGGTCGAAATAATTTCGGGCACTCGGTCCGGGTTCAGTAGGAGCGAGTACACGTTTTCCCTCGCCTTCCCCTTAAGCGCACGCTGCAACCTTATAAGGTTCTCGCTCAGCGTGAGCTTGCAGGTCGAGGTGGACTGCTCGTATTGCGCAATCCAGGCCGGCCATTCGAGGGGGTCGCCTGAGAATATGGGGAGGTCTTTGGCGGTGGACTGCCGGGCAATGAGGGCGGTCATCCGGAGGTCCTCCTCTACTGAGGGACGAGGGCTGTCCTGGGCGCGCGTGGAGCGGATGGCGTCAGCCAGCAGGGTGCCCAGCTGTGCCAGGAACGGGTCGGCGCCTTGTCGGACCCACTCGCTGGTGTGATGGGCAGTCTCATCGGCGGTCGGCTGCGGGGGGAACAGCGGCGAGAAGCTCTGAGATGAGGCACCCGGGTAACCGGCAGGAGGTGCGCCAGGGTGCTCGCCAGGGTAGGCACCAGGATGCGCTGCAGCGGGCGCAGCAGGGGACCCGCCCCCAGGGTAGGCGCCAGGATGCGCAACAGCGGGCGCAGCAGGGGGCCCGCCAGGGTGCTCAGCAGGGTAGGCGGCGGGATGCGCACCGGGGGGCGCGCCAGGGTGCTCGCCAGGGCAGGCGCCAGGATGCGCAGCAGCGGGCGCAGCAGGGGGCGCAGCAGGGGGCCCGCCAGGGTGCTCGCCAGGGCAGGCGCCAGGATGCGCAGCAGCGGGCCCGCTAGGGTAGGCGGCAGGGTGCGCACCAGGGGCCGCGCCAGGGTAGGCGGCAGGGTGCGCACCAGGGGCCGCACCAGGGTAGGCGGCAGGGTGCGCACCAGGGGCCGCACCAGGGTAGGCGGCAGGGTGCGCACCAGGGGCCGCACCAGGGTAGGCGGCAGGGTGCGCACCAGGGGCCGCACCAGGGTAGGCGGCAGGGTGCGCACCAGGGGCCGCACCAGGGTAGGCGGCAGGGTGCGCACCAGGGGCCGCACCAGGGTAGGCAGCAGGGTGCGCACCAGGGGCCGCACCAGGGTAGGCGGCAGGATGCGCACCAGGGGCCGCACCAGGGTAGGCGGCAGGGTGCGCACCAGGGGCCGCACCAGGGTAGGCGGCAGGGTGCGCACCAGGGGCCGCACCAGGGTAGGCGGCAGGGTGCGCACCAGGGGCCGCACCAGGGTAGGCGGCAGGGTGCGCACCAGGGGCCGCACCAGGGTACGCGGCTGGGTGCGCACCAGGGGCCGCACCAGGGTAGGCGGCAGGGTGCGCACCAGGGGCCGCACCAGGGTAGGCGGCAGGATGCGCACCAGGGGCCGCACCAGGGTAGGCGGCAGGGTGCGCACCAGGGGCCGCACCAGGGTAGGCGGCAGGGTGCGCACCAGGGGCTGCACCAGGGTAGGCGGCAGGGTGCGCACCAGGGGCCGCACCAGGGTAGGCGGCCAGGTGGGTGCCAGGGGGGTCCGCCCCTGGCAGGTACTGCGTCGCGGTGGGGAGGGCTGCGAGCAGCTGAGCGAGCTGCCTGCTCATTGTCCGGTTCGCCTTCCGGAGCTGCCTGACCGTGTCTTCTGTTGTGGTTGAATCCTCCTCTGCATCGGAGGATGGTGCGCTGTCAGGGCCGGCAAAGTGAGTGTCGGCAGGGCTGGCAGCGCGTGGGGCGGCAGGTCCGGCAGGGTCAGGGCCGGCAGGGGGGGCAGGGTGAGGGCCGGCAGGGCCGGCGGGGTGAGGGCCGGCAGGGCCGGCGGGGTGAGGGCCTGTCACCAGCTCCACGTCGGGTTGTGAATCTGGGGTGGAGGCCTCGCGGCCGCTCCGCAGGGACGGCATCTCGGGACGTCACTGGAAGGCGCGAAGTAGTGAAGGCGTGAAGAGGCGATCGCGGCTCGAAGGACCATGTACGGGACGGCACTGTAGTCGCCGGCCGCACAGACGATATAGCGGGAGTGGCCGGCTGGCCGCTTCGACGCCTTGGAAGGGAAGGTCGGGAAAAGGTAGGGAGAATGTTGAAAAAATGGAAAAAATGGGGAAAAATATGGGGAAAATGCAAAAATGGGGAAAAATGTGGTAAAAAATAGGGAAAAATTACGAAAGGGAAAAATGGGGAAAATGTGGGGGAAACTGGGGAAAAATTTAGGGAAAAGGGAGAAATGGGGAAAATGTGGGAGAAAGGTATAAGGCAGGGGGGAGGAAGGTAGGGGGGAACCTGCGCCCTGACTAGGGACGCTTCGACTATTGTGAAAGTTTCTTCTTGATGAACACCAGGGAGCCGGAAGAAAGAAGAAGGCCAGGTTGAAGTGAAGGTCCAGGGCAGAAGAGGCTTGAAGGCAGTCAGGGCAGTCCAGGAGAGGTGTTGATGGTCCGATCGTTGCTGGCTCTCTGCCGAATTGCACAAGTTGTCCGCCTTTTAAAGGACCAACGGGCCTAGCTCTCCCTTTGTTAGCGACAAATTCCGAGAATTATTTTTGGGTTCCCGGAATTTGTCACAGGAATGAGCGCCGTTGTTGCGTAACTTGGAAGGGGACGAATTTGACTTGGCCCCTGACTGTTCTTCAAACCACTTTGCCCGGTCATTTTTATTTAAATACATTTTTGTGAGTTTGCACAAATTACATATTAAAAAAGGGGAATTGACATCATACATATTAAAAGGGGAATTGAGTTTTGCACAATATTCAATTTTGTGCAAACGGCGAGTTTTGTAAAGGAAACTGCGTTTGCACAATTTCAAACCTTGTGCAAATTTACATATTAGAGAGAAAACATTTATTTAAAGGGGAAGATTTGCACAATATTCAATTTTGTGCAAACGGCGAGTTTTGTAAAGGAAACCGCGTTTGCACAATTTCAAATCTTCATGCAAATCTTCCATGTTTTGTACAGATGATAGGTATTTAATTTATAAGACGGTGTCGGGGGGTCAAGCCTTTGTTTTTTGTCTATAATGATGACTGCTTGACCCCGTGGTTTTATTTATTAATCAGCAGATAAGATTTATAGTTCTACAAGTTTTACACAGATAAGATTAGGTACAGATTTTGTATAGAGAAATTTGTTGCATAAATTCGAATATGCGCAGAGGTGAGTTTGTAAATGAACTGCCTCTGCGTAAATTCAGATTTATGCAAATTAATTCAAGTCAGTGGAGGTACGTCCGGTACAGGTACCATCATGTAATATGTTTGTTCTACATTGATGTCCATTATTAAATGACAAAATTGTTTTATATTTTATAATTATTTTAATTGTTTGACCTGAGAAACCATTTTGCATTTGAATGCATTTTTAAAATGGGTATTTTGCATTTTGCATTTGAAATGCTTTTTTAAAAACCATTTTGCATTTTGCATTTTCAAATGGAAAAGTTTTGACCCATTTCCATTTTGCATTTCAAATGGTTTTGGGTACCCATTTTGCACATCTCTGGTGGGAAGTGTATTTGAAGCATAATATTTTTCACTGGAGTTTGCTTATTGTATGATTAAGTTGTCAGAATTTCCACTTACAAAGTGTTGGCATCCCTGTTTCGTCATTCCTACAGCCTTGCCAGTGCGAGCGGATTCCTTATATTGCCTTTTTATGGAACGATTTCGGCCAAATAGAGCGCCACAAGGTGCTATGCGTCTTAATGGGAGATTTATTTAATACCTCCCACAAGTTGGCGGTGACATTTATATAGACGGTAGAATCAACAGTTGAATCGCTTATAGCTAAATGAAATAATTTTTTCAAGGGTAAAAGCCCGTTCTTTGACCCTAGAGATTACGTGAAATTGTCAATGAAGCCAAAGACATATTGCTTTGTACTTTTGCGTCTGTCCCATTTTATTTTTATTTATTCACGCTACACTTGGGCTTTAAGATTTTTACATTACATGCGTGATATATACATAACTAGTTGTTCTGTGACTAATAGACCTCGCTTCCAAAAAAGGATGTTTTTAATTTTCTTTTATTTAATAAATCAAAACCAAAATTACCTCTGAAATTATGAGATGTGTAATAGGCAATTGAATTTCCATCTTCTTAATAAAACCATTATATCTTTTATGAATATTTTAATTTCATTTTAGAAAATGGGTTTATCGAACTGTTTCATGTTCGATCCAGTCTTTTTGCCGCCTGGTAACATGCCTGGTGACATGGATTGATGCATTTTTCAACTGTTAAATATTATGATTTGGAATAAGGGGTCATCAAACTTGCAAGTGTGCAACTTTAGTCGCAATTGATATTAAATGCAATAAAATATTTTTTCATGTTCGATACAATACGATTTGTTCAAGAAAAAATAATTGAAAAACAATGATAAAATATGAAAATTTGGTAGGTAAATGTAGACAGGTTTATACTATTTTATGATTGCGTAGGCTAGAACACTGAATAGATAATGCATACTGTTGAAAGATTATCTCCATTTTATCTTTTGAAATTCGTAATGATGATGATGCAACACAGTTTAATATTGGGAATTTGAGGCCCAATTGGACATATATTTGTAACATGAAACACGCCCCCATTGAATATCTTGTGTTCTTCGTTGTTTTATGTTGCAGATGTAAGTATTTTCAAAGGAATATTATTATTACGGTAGAATAGGTTCTTTACAGCAAAAATATCAACCTGTTTACGAAATGTCAAAACTTCATTTTTCTCAGAACTCATGTTTATAAAGGTGTGAATCCAGAAAAAAAAACTAGACAATGAAGTAGAGCCTTTGAACTCTGGTATTTTCTTGCTTATCAAACATTCCTAGCTTAATACCAAAAAACTAACATGAGGTATTGAAAAGAATATTCTTAAATCTATGTTCAACAACACTAAAAAGTTAATGTATAGCGTCTTGATATTTGAACAGCTTTTAAAACTATTTAAAAGAAAAGTTTAATATTTATATTTCCGTTTTGTAATATTATGCTGATACAGTATCGTTAAAATAAAATTTTCTTTGTTCCAAACAGAGGCTTATCTATTTAAAATCTTGGCCAGAATTTAGGTAAAGCCTCAAATTAAAAATCTCTTAAACGATGCCTTGAAAAGGGAATATCGAGGGAAGTTCGCCCGAATTACATTATTAAGCGGCCAATATTGAAAATCGCCCTATATTAGAAGCCTCCGTTAATTAAGGACTTAATTTCATTACGACACTTAAAATACTTTCAAATATAACTCTGGGATCTTCAGCAATACTTGATCAAAATGAGTGGAAATTCTTCTACTAAGTTGCGGCAATTTTTGATTGAATACGGAATTAAAGAAAGTTTTTTAGTGGAGGTAAGATTTAATTTAATTAAAATCCACGATTGATGAATTCTTTTGTAATAAGAGTTCAACATTAGGATACTTCTTTGGCCCTCATTTTGTACCTTAATGCATTGAAGTTTTTTTAGTTTAAACCGTATTTTCCACAATGATGGATAATTCTACCTTAAGAGGCTATTCATTAAATTTTTATTGGGAGTTCTATTCCATTCTACTAGGCACATAATTTATATTGCATTTATCTACTTCATAAGCGCTGATGAATTAATTATACCTCATTATTATTATTTTTACCTAAATAACACTAAAGGCGTTTCAATTAATCATTGTGCTTTTCTAGAAAACATGTTCAACTTTGGTCAACTGCTGATGATATTGTGTCAAGAATCGTTATTTGCTAGTGTAGTAGTGTACTTACTAAATTAAGAGTTTACAGAGTTTGTCTTCAATGGTAAGTTTTATCTCATGACATGTCGATCTGATATGTTATAGTGCGACCTTGAATTCTTTGAGTTATGGATGACATTCTTCTTTCTGTCGTCCATGACATTATAATCAAGAGTTCCCAGACTATGTAATGAATGGTAAGTTTTATCTCATGACATGTCGAACTGATATGTTATGTGCGGCCTTGAATTCTCTTGCCTTATGAACGACATTCTTCCTTCTGTTGTCCATGACCCGAGTATTGTCAAGCATGAATCAACTAACTTTAAAGTTAGTTGATTCATGCTTTAAGTATTGTTTTTTTACACAATAAAATATAATTCGTGTTTTATCTATGCTTATATCAAACGCGTTAGTAAAAACTCACGAGTAAAGATCCGCACGTAGTAAAGAACGTATTTAAAAAAAAAAAAAATTGCATATATGTTTATTAAGTATAACTGCACCGAATTATAATAAACAATGTTTTAAATAAATTATGAACTTTGTCTACTTATTTTTTTATGTTTAAATGGTCACAAAGTTGTGATGGCGGTCTCTTGAATCAATATGACCATAACCAAAGCATCGACTAAAAGAAATTGACCGTGAACCAAAAATTAGTTTGGAACTCGACTTTTGATATTTTATTGCCATGTTTTAGGTGACCTTGAAAGCTTTGGAGGTTTCCACGAATTTTATGTTTTAATTTTAGGCATGATTGAATTCTATTCGGCACTTAAAATGCTAAACAATCCATATATTTTTGACTGAAAAAAAACTGTCTCTTGATTTAGATATTTATTTGAGAAAAGAATATTTGATTACTGATATTTTATTTTGTTACAAAAACAATCAAGCTTCTGTATATACTAGCATTGTTGTGTAATACATTTTGTGAGAAAATAATTTGTCTTTAAAATCAGCTGTACTGAAAAAAATATTTCACAACATTTAAAAAACTTTTCACTGGGTATGCGTATCTAGAATACCTTCGACCAATGTAATACTTTATTATTTCAAACGAAATACATATGTATTATTTGATGTATGTTTTTTTTATATTTTCATATCTAACTTCGCCTTCTTCCAAAAAAAAATCCTTTAGAAATCGCGTTGTACAAGGCCAGGGGAACAATTTGCATGTCCTTTTATTTGTACCTTGCGTTACTAACCCTTTCAATAAAATATACTAAGTATTGTTTTAATTATTTCAGGACATCCGTTTAGCCCTTTATTTGAACTGCTGTGGACGGGATTAGGTTTTTCACAGGTCTGTTTACACATTCGGGTAATTTGATACATCCTCCGGCAGGTGTTCACTCAGCGTCCTTGTTCCCAGGGTTGGCCAGTTCCACTCCCAGGGATCTACGCGCGCTATTAAGGTCAGACGTACATGTGTGATTGGGTAATCAAATAAAAGGCAGGCTTCATTTTCAGACGAAATTGTTTCAATTAAGAAACGCCGGTTTCTGTGGCTACGGCGGAACGCAGATTGTTTTGAAACAGTCCAGAGGATACAGCACTGCGATAAAATCACATAAACAGTACCCAAATCAAATTCGAAACTAAACGGTATTTGAATTTACAGTACATTTTCCACGGCTTAGTTACTACTCAGTTTTGTAATCGTAATGCATTAATAATGCATTTACAAGTGATCTAAAGAGTCTCCACACTTATCAGAACACTTTCGGGTGTGTAAACTCGCCCACCCTGACAAATTGGCAATCGCAGAGCATTTAGTTGAAACCAGCCATTACTTTGGATTTTTTCCTGAAATTCTGGGAAAACCTAAAACACATAGCGCACGCCATATTACGGAAGCAATTGAAATTCATAAAAATTCCATAAATATTAATAAAGATGACGGGGCTAGGTTTAATAGATTCCGGTATCGGATAATTGACTGAAGGCTACACTGAAAGTAAACACAAGAAAACCATTTTAAATTATAATTTGTTACTCGTTTTTAGAGTATTGGAATTGGCGACACACCACTTCACCATTATCTTTACTCATCTGCCCTGATGATGGACACTGTAATGCTGTCCGAAAATTTGCTAAAGAATAAGGTAGCGCAATACGGCATAATACCCCAAAAATAAATCACTGTAATACTTTTGGCCGTGACAATCTCAATTCATATCTTTTGATTTGAAGTTTGTCGCCATTATTATGGATCATATTTCTTAGGATAGGCACAAACACTTCAGCCTTTATGGACTACACGCCACTGGAGTATAAATAGGCATCACAGGATATATAAAACGACTGCTAAATGACCGAGGGTATCCTGGTTGGGATTACGAAAAACAGATATCGCCCAAAGATGAGCCGTTATGTATGATAACCTTCAGAAGCTTCTAGTCTTAGGACGTCTTGCTTCACAGAATTTGAACAATTCTTCAAGTTTCAAAGATTATTTTCAAGTTCTATGAAGGTTGTATTTATATTCTGTTATTATTTACATTTTGTGAATCCCCTGACTAGTAATGATATAATAATAGAACTTGAATAAAACATTCACAGAACTTGAAAATCAACTTTGAAATTTGATGCCGCCAAGAATTCCGCAAAATTTTAGATATTTGAAAAATGCCTGTCCAAAACTAGACGCCAAAACGCTAGTGACAAAATTGTCCATCTACAAAAATATGCCTTGTAAGGCGAAACAATAAAAGCAACGCACGTTTCTAAGATTGCCGATTTATAAATATTTATGTATATAGAGTATTATAGGTAAAGTAATATTGGGTTAAGACTATGCCATCATAATAGTGTCAGTAAAGATCGTTTAAAATAAACAGTTTTAATACTATGTAAGTAAAACATATTGTATACCTAGTATTGATATTTCGTCAATAGTAAAAGCAGCACAACATTCGTAGATTCTTCATTATTCGTGCGTATGTACGGGCGAATGTCCGCCATTAGATCCGGCATTCGGCTGGAAGTGCTTCATCTATTTTTTCTCTGGTGTTAATGGAAACGTAGTGGGGTCAGCGTTGGGTCCCTCCATGTCCAGGAATTAATAACAAGAACCACATTCGTAACGTCACCCGTAACATTGCAAGGAAAGGAGGATTATTTTTCCACATTAAGCTTAATTATTTCTTACGTGTAAAAGTTCAAGAGTCGCTCTGTGGTATTCTATGTTTCTATGCCACTCTGATCTTTGAAAATAGTCTATGATCGAATTAATACATAGATACTTCAGTTTAACTTTGTAAAAAATGTAACGGTCAATTCAAAAATTGTTATTTTTTTAATATTGAGTATATATAATGCAGTAATATATTTAAGTGAATTTATGCCGCCGTTCTCACATTAGTTGGTGGTGTAATTGTCAGCACAGCTGCCTTCCGAGTAGCAGATCGGGGTTCAATTCCAGGCCGAAGCCATTTTTTATTAATTTTTGTTTTTATTAAATTTAAAAAAAAATGTTTTAAATTTTTATTTTATTTCATATACTCAAAGGGTTAAAGGGCGCTCGAATCGGGCAATTTTGCCGGGTCACTTAAATTACCTTTATATCAATTAAATTATTTTAGAAACCAGGACAGAAAAACATAACCATTACATTTATAATGTCAATCTATCCATTTTCAACTCGTAACATCTCATGACCATGAGGTATGGGACTTTTAAATTTCATTTTGTTTGTGAAATTAGAAATAATATTTTTGTACAAGAAATGAATGTATCTATTTACAATACATCCTATCAATCTACATTCAATTAGGATTAAAACGAAATACCTATTTATCCTACATACATTATGCGAAGAGCTTTCAAGTTGGTACTGAGTGCGAAACTACTTGCCTTTTTCCACGTCTCCAGTGTATGTACATATCAGAGTTGTTTAAATATCTAAAGGACTATGAATGTTTATACGCGCTTAAGTTCCACATATAAACCTGTGACCGTAATTAAAATAAAGCGATATGGGGTTGAGTTGTCTCGGCGGGACAAAATAAACAATCTACCTTCCTCGAGCTTTTATTCGCATAAACAAGGCAACGCAAACTCCAGGGAAGTATTAAAAGCCTCCTCGAACGAGATAAGTTGCGCCAAGCCAAATGTACATACCATTTAAAGCTCTTTTAGGAATAGTACTGAAAATACAACCAACATTATTGAATTCCAAGAAAGGTTCTTTTATCATTCAATACAACAACTGGTCATGCAAACATACGCTATTTTTATCATTAAAAACAACAACTGGTCTTACAAACTTACGTAATTTTTAGCATTCAATACAACAACTGGTCATGCAAACATACGCTATTTTTATCATTAAATACAACAACTGGTCTTACAAACTTACGTAATTTTTAGCATTCAATACAACAACTGATAATGCAAACTAACGTTATTTTTATCAGTCAATACAACAACTAGTCATGCAAACATACGCGGAGGGTGGTTCAATCCTACGAATATAATGAAAGATGATTATATATATTTTTTTAGATGGTACCTACCGCACAAGATTCCTAACTGCTGTAAACCGTATGGAGCCAGTGAAATTATGGCACCCCCGATCGAGGTATATTGTGAGGGTGAATTTAGTGGGGAGGGGAAGGATATGGGGATGAGGAAGGTGGGGAAGTACTTAACTGGCTATCCAAATCTGGTCACCGATTACGGCTGAATCCATTTCAAGTAACGTTTCGATTCTGAATGGTGATCTTTCACCAGAGTGATACTGAAAGTATCTAACACTCCGAAATATGCCACAAATATTAAACATATTATTTATACTCGAATAAAATATGGCCTCTAGATTCGTAGCCAACGTTAGTAACCACTCAACCACGGTGACCGTCCAAGCGTTTATTCCGTCAAACAATATTACTCAAGGTGGTCCGGGCGTGGACGATAATATTTGAAAAAAAATGGTGGATTTAAGAGAATTTTAGCGTTTCTCTCTTTCCGCAATCAAAATTCAAAAAAAATATGACAGTTTCATGTAATCTGGAGGAAAAACTGTCAGAAATAATAACATATTTTGTATCGCATTTGGAAAGGTTCTTCTTGAATATCAAATATTATTTCTATTTCCTATACCTAAGGTAGCTTAGACCAAAAACAACTTCTTCAGACCTTGATGTTGTGTACATTAGCGTGATTGGATAACATGACATGTATTCGAATATGAGCATTACTGTTTTCATGTAAATTTCAGCAACATTAGAAATATTGTGTAACAATTAACCCTCGGGGCGCCAGATGTAAAATAGCAATCGCGCAACATACTCTGGCTGGCACTATTTTAGTAAAAACTTATTTGTTTTCTGCATTGTGGTGTTTTTGTAAATTTTAACGTTTTACCAAATAATGTGTTAATATATTTCTATAAACTATGTTTCCCCAGGATAGCTACTTATATTAAAAAAAAATCAATGTTTTAAAGAAATGTAATATTACGAAGACACACAAAAACTTTTAAAGATAGATTTTTTTAATTTTTTTTTTATCTTACAGCTGAGTAAGCATTATTCACAGTATAATAAAATAAATCATATACAGAGCACTTATTAAGGTTCAAAATACAATAATATCGAGGCAAATGTGGTGAGCTACAAGCAAAGCCATGGTGGATTCACCGGAACACGACCGACGGGTAAAAACGGCAGAAATTCGCGGTGCATTTCTTGGCATACTAGAGGTTAAAAATATAGTAAAATAATATTGGTGTAAAACCCCATATTAAAAGTGCCCACGCTAAAAGCCTTAATTAAGAACTGCTCGATCAAAGGTATTAGGAAGATTAAATTCAATGCAGTGAAAAGGGAACCGGCAGAAAACAGTGGGGAGAAGCTAAAATTCATCCCATATCACGATCAAAAATACGCCATCCTCGTAGCGTCTACTCGTGTGAGTCCACATAAGGATCGGAAATACAGTAGGCACTCGATTTACAGATTTAAAAAAATGCCGGTTAAATGGATTTACCGGTATGTAATATACAGGGAAACCGCATGTTTTTTGATTGGCTAGTCGGCCGAGTATTTGTTTAAGAAACTGGGGAGACCTCGATTTGTCTGTTAGAGTGGGAAATTTAGTTGTTACGATGGCGTGAAGCCTAGAAACAGTGATACCATTCCTACCGAAATTTCGGTAGATCTAACGATTTCAACAAAAATCTACCGATGTTCGTAGAAAATCTACCGACATTTGTGAATTTGTAAAATTCAACCGATTTTTTTTTAAACTACTGGTGCAACTGCCATTCAGTGGCTGTGTTACGGGATCAGTTTCCAGGCAGCATTATCTCCAGGTATGGCAATGTTCACTGGCCTCCCCGCTCCCCCGATCTTAGCTTAATGACTTATTTTTATGAGGATATCTCAAGTTTCGAGTATATGTTGACAAGCAAGACTACTTTCAAGATCTTAAAACGAAGATTCAGGAGAAAATCGTTCGGATTCCACTTCAGATGTTAACTGACACTACAGAAAGTTTTCGGGACCGGCTACAATCATGCATAAATGTAATTGGCAAACATGCAAGCGACAGAAATCTTTTGGAAGCAAAAATTAAAGAGATTTTTAATGAATCAGCATTTTTCTCTACGCAGATGGGTGCAGGTCACATTTCTTAATTCTTCAAACAAACAGATCCAATTTTGAAATAGACAGTTAAATTTAAAGTAAATTCAAGTTCATTGAACCAGAGTTAGATAGACAGACCCATAACATAAATTAGTTTTTGATACTAAGAAACAATATTTTTCCTTTGGAATTTGACTGATAAGTCATTTTCTAAAGCAACTAAATCGAGAGTGCACTGTACTTTAACAGTTGCTCAAAGGACATCTCGCTTTCATGAAATTTAAATAGCTTATTTTGGTCTGATGAGAAAACAGCACCACCGCGAAAAACGTGATTTTTTCTTCCAAGAAGTAGTTTATCAAAGCTGACGAAGCCCCGCTGAAAGAAAACATTATTTCATTAAGGTTCACTTATTTGCGAGAGAGTGCCTTAATGTGTCATGCGAAAGGAGCTTTATCATATTCACTGAGTGGGTGAATATAAAATTCCCAAGGCATTTTATAAGTAAGTATATTTGTTTTATGAATCCATTCCTTCTTTACACAGCGCTAATATTTAAGGAAGTTAATCGACTGAAATGCGCAGCTTCGGGGAATAAAACAGCTCTCAGCCATTTAATGATTTTTACAGAGAGTAACGCGATTTGACTAGAAAAATCGTTCGTTAAATAGCTTCTTCAAAAGCCTTTTCTAAAGTTTACAGCTTTGGACTTGTTTTCTCGATTGTCGGCAGGACGCCGCTTCGAACTCGGCAGTTCTCATCAGGCAGTTCAGCGTATCCCACCTGTAGGCCACCTCTAGTTCTTTTTTCCTTCTAAAGATGCCGCACTTAAAATAAATAAGTAGGTACTGAATTATTGGGTGACCGGTAATTAGGTGACAACCTCCATGGTTGAGGGGTAAGGTTCTTGAGTCGCAATCCGGAGGTGGGGAATTCAAATCCCGGAGTGCGCAAGTAAATTTGTGTTATTTCACGATTCAATAATTAGATATAATATTAGGTATATTTGCAGCACGTTCCAGAGTGGAAGATACTCTAAGTATCGCCCTGGTGTAAGACCACTATTCAGTATTGGAACGTTCATTTAAAATTATTTATTAATATATTTGCAGCACTTGCAAGATACTCGCAGTATCACCCTGGTGGATTCAGAGATATAATTAGATCTGTCGATATCTTGATAACCGGGAAATGCTCTCAGTATTTTCCTGGTGAATAACCACCATTCAGAATTGAAACGTTGCTTGAAGTTACTTTAACCGTGTTTGGTGACCAGATCTGAACAGACAGGTACTTCTCCACCTCCCTCTTCACCATCTCATCCCTCTCCCCACTACCTCCAGTCTCACAACTTACCCCATTTGGAAATGCTATAGTTTCACTGGCTCCAGATGGTGGAAACCTGGATTTTTGTGTGGTATCCATATAAAAAAGTGAGTGGACAAATACGTCGGGCTCCTACCCACGCGTCGCGCGTACTGGGTTCAATTCCTCTGCTAGCTAGGTCCTCAATTATTATACAAAGCAACAATTAGTGATGGAAGCAGAAATTATTTTTAAAATTATCAGGTTATTCGAAGATCAGGTATGTTTGTCTTTCAGTTTGTCACGCTACGTGCCCAGTATAATCGTACTTGTGGTTGGAGATAGAGATCGTAAACTTGGTTACCTTTGATTTGCCCATAATCCACTAAATCATATTTTCTATTTCGCAGTCCTTTACTTGGATCTTTTTTAGAAGTTATTAAAAATATTAAAACAATTCAACGTAATAAATACTAACAATGCTGTTACAGTACTTTAACGGGCGCTTTGTAATTTGATTCCAGTAATATTTGCAATGAAAAGGCAGTACTACGATTGAACGCGCATTTACAGCCTGGAAGACGCTGAACAGCGTTTATCTTAATGACCACTTTAGACTTGTATGTTATACCCACTAAAATGTTATTATTGTAAGGTATTCTTTACAAGGCTAAAAGAGTGTTGTGTTTTTCATATCAATTGTTATTATCTAAACTATATATATTTACAGTGGTAAAAACGTATTTCCATCTCTTTTTATCAATTAGTAACTTGTCATAAACCTAGATCATTAAAAACAATGAATTAAAACTTGCGGTAATTGTTTCTTATTGAAAAAATGTATGTGTCAACCCACATGCTTTGAATTTGATGGCTTTTTACGACTTATAGACACATGAATATAGAAAAGAGAAAACTAGAACCTAAATATATGTACTTAAAAATAAAAATAAATACTTTGTAAGGAAAATGGACATCTTTTGATTAATCTATATGTTTACCACCCATATCACTGAGTACAGTTCAACTTTATAGTAAAATTAACCTGCAACAGGGCAGAGTAACATCATAGATGTACTTATAAACAATTTCAGATGTTACGAAAATATGTGCCAATACAAAAATTGTTACTTTAATGTACCTACTACCCGGTTCGTATGATTATGTCTGATTCTGGAAATGTTTAAAAGTATTCGTTAAGATTATTTTTCCTAATGTTGCGTTGTTCAAGTTTTTATTATTTTATCCCAATTACTTCTGTTTTATAAAAACAGATCGTCATTGAAAGCTTGTAAAAAAACAAAATTAATTTGGCATAAAAATACATCCAACAACCTCAAATAATTGGTTGGAATACACGGAATAAGAAAATAAACATGGCTTTTTTAATACATTTTTACACCGAAGAATAATTAATCCACTCGAATTAATTAATGAAATTAAAAAGCAATCATAAAAGCTATGAAAACTTTAGCCTCTTCTGTTTTCTTTTATTCCTTCCCTCTTGTGAAACGCTAACAGGCTTTACCTGCAATATCCGCCCTCTGGATTAGGTGGGAGAGACGGGAGTTGGGTGTTGGATGGGAGATGGGAAACGGGAGGAGATAGAGAAGTTGAAGCCAGGAGGGAGTTAGAAAGAAGCCGCCCTCCCCTCATCCTTTTCTCACCTTTTCCACTTTTCCAACATCACAGAGAACCGCCCATAAAAAAAAAACTAATTTATTGCGGAGTAATAACAGAAAAAAGATGAAGTAGCTTTCGGAAAGTCTCGCAAAAATATATTCCCAGATGCTTTGTCTTCATATTGGAATATTTATTTTCATTTAAAAGTGCTGAAGATGAAAGTAAATTAATATACACACAAGCAGTGTTGTTCTGTTGTTGCGTTATTCCACTGTGAAGGTCGTAGGATGAAGTAATACAATTTTCTTTTCTCGCTGAGGCTTTAGTACTTCATCTCGCCCTTTTGTTAATTAATTCAACTAAAAATATTTTCGTACAAAGAAAGTGAGGATGTTAGAAACATGCTTCTCTTACTAATTTAGTAACGCCGTGCATTAGTAGAGCAATGGTTCAAAAAAATATCTCAGGATTTTCACTAATTTTATCTACACTTACTTACCTTCACTTATCCCAAATTGTAAGGGGTTCGTGGAATTTATTTATGTTATTAAGAGTGCTGTTAGTAAAACAGTATTTATTTATGTTACTAAAAGTGTTGTTACTAAAACAGTATTTATTTAAAAATTTAGAAGCTCGACGGCATACGTTTTTAACGAATGCAGACATTATTTTGCACCATTTTTTATTTATTTGAAACCGCACAAGAATCCCAACTGTTCCCAATCGTCTGAAACCATTGAGACTATGGTCCCCCAGTTGGGATATGTTGAGAGGCGGAAGGTAGTTGGGAGGAGAATGAAATGGGAAAGAGGAAGGTGGGGGAGTACCAGGCTATTCAAGTCACCAAACATGGTCAAAGTCATTTCAAGCAACGTTTCGATTCTGAATGGTGGTCATACAACAGGGCGATACTGAAAGTATCGTCCACTCTGCAACGTGCCGCAAATATACTTTCTATTATTTTTAAGTAATTTGTGAAATGACACAAATTAATCAAATAAAATTTCATTTGCCCGCCGGGATTTTAACCCGCGACCTCCAGCTTGCTAGTCAAGAGCCTTACCCCTCGACCACGGAGGCCATTGAAATGTATTTATAAATGAATTAAAGAGAAAACATTATTATTTGCCTCAACCTAGTGGTTTCAGTTATAATTTCATTTGACCCAATAATAATAATAATTATTATTTATTTATTGTAAGAAACAAACAGCAATTTTATACAGGTGAGTTATACAAGAGGTTAAATATGAGGTAAGCCAAAATAGTTTCTTATGCTAATGTTGGTTAATATGATATAATACATTATGCTTGGTTGGTTGCTCCTCTGTGTTGTTCTGTAATGATTATTAATGTTAACGAATTAAATTTAATATATTTCTGAAGTCATGATTTAATCAGCAAAAATAAGTTATTTTCACTGTTTTTTTTACTGTCGAAAAAAAAAATTAAGATGGTGAAGGTATTTTAATTTTATTTTTATGTTGACAAATAAATATACTACTTTTGATTTGCCGCCAAAACAACGTTGTCGTCACGCGGGCAGCGTTGGTGGCTTTTTTGTCGTAATGACGTTGTAGTCTGTTGGAACGATTTAAGAATGAGCGATTTTTCATATCAATTATCAGAATTACAAAAATACACTTCCACACATTTTTAACAGTATTCCTAGTTATTGAAAATACCCCATTCTATGCAGATGAAAATGTACGGCATCCAAACATTTAATATCTGTGGAGAAATGAACGATTAAACCATTCCTCTCCTTACAATTGAATCAGGAGCTGGGCTAACTGTGACGTACCATGGATGCCGACTATCCATAAATCTGCGTTCATAATTCACAAGACAACCGGAATATGTTAGGATCCTTTACTGGATGTGATGGGTGTACCGAAAGTCGGTGAGGGTGAAATTTAAATATGAAATCGGTGGGTAAGTTGGGAGGGTCCGCCGGGCCACCCGCTGTTATTGGCAAATCCAATATCCGCCTTAATTTGTCAAGCAGTGGGAGTCTGAGGCTCGGGGGCCTATTAACAGACATGGACCGGATTGCCGGGAATCATACTGCGTCATCTAGACTTTATGGGAAGGATCATTTCATGGGAAAAATGCCCCACGAATAAATTAATAATTGATCCTTAAAGGCAGATAGAGGCGGGATTGTTGAGCTGTTCTTTTAAATTGATTAAAATCCCTACTACAGTGATTTGTAATTTAGTATAAAAATTTAGCGAGCTTACATCATCATTTTAAAAACCTTATATAATTGACAGTTTTTATTTCAAAGCCGGACTCATTCACCGATTATTATAAATTTTAGAAACTGGAGTTGTTACTTATTTAATTACGTGATGCAATTTTGTGAAATTTATCAAAAATTTGTTTATCTGAGATGTTTAAAAAATATAAGCACAAGCCGCGATTTAGTCAGCCTTTTTTTATTCACAGTGTTTTGAAGATAAAGTGCGCTTACTTTGTGAGGTGATTCTACATGATTTTAGAAGTAAAAAATAGGCACAACATTTTTCGAAAATCGAACTTTTTAACGTAGTTCTTAGATTTAAAAGGTGTTTGTATTCTTAAATGGAAAAATATTTTTGCATGGGAAAATGTATATTGGAATTTTGAAAAAGTCATTCATATTTTTTACTTGTACTTGTATTAAAATTTAAACACATCTCGCTGCGTAAAATTTTTGGTATAAGGCCGTTGTTGTTCCAAACAGTTTATCTCTTAGTAATTGCAACCTACTGGTAGTTACAACAATATTACAAAAATATTGTGCTTAACAGCTTAGGCAGGTACTTCGATGTCAATATTCCACATTAGTTATTTAAATAAATTTTGTTACCAAGTGAAATAAGCCATAGCTTGACCTAGAAATTGACAAAAAAGCTTTGCTTATTAATAATTAATAAGGAACAAAACCTTTCAAGAGCTTAAGCTGCTTATAAAAACGGGTTTTACAATAAATGTTATTGAATCAAACCACATATTATGTAGACTGTACGTGCACCTATCATTCAGTTTACAATATAACTAATCTTCTAATTAGCTATTAACCCATTCATGACGAACTATTTTTTTTTCGAATTTCGCGCAGAAAATTCACAGAGTGGTTGGTTTTGAAAGTAGAATAAGAACGTTTTTTTCGGAATTTGAAAAAATCGTCTCCTCATCCCCCAGGAGCCTCGAGAAGGATGAGGTCCATATGGATCTTTCGGCAAATAACTAGTCAGAAATTTCATTTTTTCATCTTTATTGTTCAAAAAGTGTAATTTTCAACAACATTATTTAGTGTGATAGCCCTCGAAGCATTTCACGCATAGTCCGACCTTACATGTGATGCAACGGATGCGCTGCTTGCTTTTACAAGATGCACAAGACAGTTTTCCTCCCTTATTAGTCTCAGTTATCGGTATTGGCCCAGGATAATGGGGGACGGAGGTATCATACTGCATCGCCGTTTGACCTATTTTGGTGAGTTTGTCGGGTGCCTTGAAGTATTTCTTGATAGAATACTTCTCGCAGTAATGCTTTGATATTTCTTCACGGAATTCTAACTGCCCCAATTTAAAATTGCCCGTGGCTTTGCGCTTCAGAAGCCAGCAATTCTGAATGGTTACATCAATGGCCCAGGTAAAAATGGACCACCACCATTTCTGTTGGCGAACAGTAATGCAATAACATGCAACGTTTTGGTCCATTCTGTCAGTTCCGCCCATATTCGTGTTATATTGATGAATTGCATATGGCCTCTGTATAATGATCTTTTTTTGCTCCTTCCGTGAGTAACGGCTTGCTAGATCCAATGGATTCTTTCCGTATTTTGTTGAAGCTACAGAACAAACAGCGTTATCAACCCATTGAGTAACATAGATGGGGGTCTTGCCAAATGATGTCTGCGCACTTTCAGTATGTCCTCGAGAAAGCACACCTTTGTTGTATTTTGACATTGTTGCCTTCTTCTTGGGGATAGGAGATGAACTGGGAATCCGATTGTCTCGAATTGTACCTGTGCCATTGTATCCATAAAAATGCAAATAGTACAGCAATGGCATACCCGTAAAAAGATTATCAAAGTAGAAGTGATATAGCAATTCGCGCTTTTCCACTGGCAATTGATCGACCAACATAAGTAGTGGTGAAGCATTCAAGCCTACAACACCATACTCCTTTGGAATCCGGGGATTGCTGCCTTGGTAGATCTCAAAATTGATCAAGTAACCGGAGGGTGTATTTAGGCTCCACACTTTATATCCGAATCGAATGGGTTTGCCTTTTATGTATTGCTTACATCCATGGCGGCCATAGTATGGAATCATCGATTCATCATAACATAAATTTTCTTCTGGGTGGATCGCATAAACCGTTCAATAAGCCTATCTGTAAATGGACGTAACTTCCACATCCGGTCTGCACTATTGAACTGATTTGGTGAAGCAACGTGTATCATTTTGTGTATCTGTTCAAATCTATCACGAGACATGGTGGACGCAATCTGCTTATTGTAGAAAGGGCGAGAGCTGCTCCAGTACAATCAAGTTGATGGAATCGGGCATAATCCCGATGTTATAAGTATACCCATGTACGCTTTGATATCCCCGACAGTTAAAGGTGATACTTTATGACTATTTTCAGGGTCTTGCTTGGTCTGATATTTGTTGGATTCTGTAACGATGAATTCGTACATTTCGTTGTCAAAATTTAGTTCAAATAATTCCACCGGTGATAAAGCAGCTACGTCGGTATAATTTCCTTCGGTAAATATGCTAGAAACAATTGGCGTCACATCGTTAGACTTCCATTGAAACATAGTTTTCGGACCAGGCATACGTTTTGGAATGCGATAAGGTGGTTCAGCGGGATCATTCACTCTGTCTCCAGTACTAACACGGCATCGTTTCAAAGGAGGCTCGAAAGAAGTGCTTGCAGACGCTTGACCGTGTGATGCTGAAGCGTCGAATAAATTTATGTCGAAGTCACTGAAAGTTGAATCCAAACGCTCGTCTCCGAAATGCTCTAGATTAGGGTTCTCTTGATCTGAATCATAATCGGGCGTATCTTGTCGTCGACGGCGATTTACGATTTGGCAATTAGAAAACAATTGCGCTCGAGAAATATTGGCAATTATTCCACCGTCATCTTCATCAGCTCAATCTGCTCCGGACAAATCACTCTCATTTGGCGGCTCCACATACACATCCACATCCACTACCTCATCATCCTCCAAATTCGTATCCGATTGTTCTTCAAGCAGTAACATCACTTCTTCAACAGTCAGACCCCTAAAAAACACGAAAAAACAATGAAATCTGCGAAAAATTACAATTTATGTATAGTGAGATCTGCCGAAAGGTCCATATGGAGCCAAAAATCAAAACCTTCAATTCAAAGTACTCTCTTTGATACAATAAGGATTATTTTTGTAACAATATGTCTATAAATAGTTAGTAAATTTCATTCTTTACGGATCATAAACGGTTTTGGAAAAAAAAAATCAAATCTACACATAAGTTTATTGGATTACTTACTTCACTCGCTTTGACATTTTGAAAAATTTGCACTTTTTTTCAAACTCCGTTTATACACGTCTTTCCACGCCGGCACATGCAAACGAACTGAGCGCCTCTAAGACAAACGTGTTCGTACATGCTTGTAGACTACATAAAACTGAATTTCGCATCGCCATTTTAATATATCGGCATGATGTGACTAATTGAGGTCCAACACTTTTTCGAGGTCCATATGGCACCTTCGTCATGAATGGGTTTAGACAAGTTCAATAGCACGAAAAATAAAAAAAAACTTTTTTAAATTCCAATATTACCTAGCCGCACTTATTGTTTTCTCAATTAAACTGTCAAGCACAATATATATCTGATATCATATGAACAAACTTTTCAATTAATAACAGGAACCCAATCGCAATAAGGCATCTACTGATATTAGTTTCAGAAAACTTCTCAGCTTGGAGCGTTTAAATTTTCCAAAGCTTTTTCAACAATGTGACTGAAGCGGTTAAAGTCGATGCTTGTGATTTTATTGTTAGTTTAACACTAAAACAAACTTTCTTTTCTATTGATTTTCACTTACCTTTCTCAATAAATATGTAATATCAGCAATATTAGACAAAATTCTCGAAAATAAATTAATTATAAGAAAATATATACATTTTTATTAAAAAATCAAAGTAATTACATATAAAATCGTATTTTCATTGGGTATTTTTAATTGTGTTTGGAAGAGGAGTGCACAGTAAATTATTGTAGTTATTTATAAGGAATTAATAATATTATTGGTATTAGATACGTGGCGTAGAAAGTAAAAAAATAGTATCTTTATGTTTTTGATAGATGTGATATAAGCGTAACATCATTAAGGCGATGCACTACGTAGTGTAATATTTTAAATCGAGCCGATATCAATAACACCCCTTACGTAGATGGCGATAAGGTTTAAATTCCCGCTTAACACCAATTGTTTTGATTTATGCAAGAAAAAAACATGGCCAAAAAGTGCCTTTTATTTTATTTGGTGGATGTTCAAGCATAAATATTTTTTTTTTCCGATCATTTCATAAATAACTTAATTTTGCACATTATACAATAAAATCATAATCGAAAATGGGTTCGTAAGTAGGAGATTTTGAACTTGAAAGCAGTTTTCATAGACCTTATACATTATTTTTTTCTGGGCTTATAAAAAGACTTATCTAAAAAAAAGTCAATTATTTTAAAGGCCAATATGTATTCTACTCGCAGTATTTAATTAAAGCATCTGAAACATTTCTAGGTGACCAAATCATCAAACCAAAAACACAAGATTTTGAATTACTACGTAGTGCATCGCCTTGAATACATATTCTTCAATCCCATTAATTATTTCAATCACAAAAAGCCAAAACTGATTCCTTTATATTTTAAATATAATTCAATATTATTATCAAATCAAAACTAACCAACTAAAATTTTCGACCTGTTTTTTATTGATTTTATTCTGTCTTCAACATTTAGTATCTTTGTTTGTTTGTTCATCATAATAATATTACCAACATAGGTACCGAGTTTTAGTAAGAAAATAATGTCGTTTTATTGCGAACATGTTGTAGACACGTCATGTTGTGTGAGATTTTATTAGAAAAACTTTTGAAGGTTATTCCCATCATTGTAATATTTGACCATAGAATCAGAATAAAGACAATACTCGATTTGAATCTCATTTGCGACCGATCGTTTTTTCGTTTTCTATATCTTGTTTCGTTTCATGTTTCATTTAAATTAATTTATCGTCGCTGCACATTAAATATGGGTTATGTGACGATAATTACGAAAAAAAGTTAAATATACAGTTTTTTTTCTCCGACTTCTAGAATTTGAATCATATGACAATAACAAATATTTAAGGAGATATAAAAACAGCCATTCGGCGTAATGGTTAGTTAGGTTTTTAGTTAGTTAAATTAAATATTTTATTGCTGGTATTAAAAATGGGCCATGTTACGAAAACTTTGCGTAGAATATGAGTTATGTGATAAAAATTCGCGTTAAAATGAGATTTTCCGATTTAAAATAATTAGTATTTGCAATAAAAATATTCTTATATTGATTATATAATATTTTTTATTGTTGTACTCAAAGTCACAAAGCCCATATTTGATGTGTAGCGACGTTATATTATCTTCTTCAGTGATTAAATATTACATTTGTAAGAGATTTACTTAATGATAAAATAAAGTACATCTAAGAGATTTACTTAATGATTAAATAGAAAATTTGTAAGAGATTTATTCGCCGAACGTACATGATATATAATGGTAAACGCTTTTATGTTAATATTTTGTTTGCGTTTCTATAAATAAAATGCATGATATTAAAACTATAACACAAATTAAAGTAAAGCCCTTCTAAACTTATATCTGGGCTAAATATATTTCAACAGGAATCCCACAGGGGTCAAATCTCGGCCCAACATTATGCACAATATTTATTTCACTCATGAATAAATTATTCACCTTTTTTAAATATTATGTATATTTGGGGATAACTGTAGAGACACACATGAAATTGGGATACTCATATAAATAATATTTGCAAACGTCTACGAGCGTGGTGAATTTACACGTGAATTTACTGCAATCGAATATTTCATACCTATAAGTACTTTTAAAATAATCTATTTGTCACTAGCTACAATCAGGATACGGACTAACGTATTGAGGAAACCATTGCGAGACAAATATATGCTAGGTTCAAACAATCCAAAACTCTTTGACTAGGCTTTTGGTAATAAAAAGTATTGATGCACAAAGAGGAGAAATTCAAATATTGTACGAGTTAGTTAATATATAACCTGTTCGAGGGATATTATGATTTAAAATTGTATGCTAAAACCTTTTGTCGGATTCCATATATAGAGAAAAGTTAGATCACATCCACAACAAAAGATTTAGTCAAAATGAAGGATTGTCCAATGTCCATCCCTAAATTACTAATAAATGCGGCCAACGTTCGCTTATCATATACCTTAAATATTTAAGAAGATACATATGGATGTAAAAATTCTATATCTATGTATTTTATGCCTTTGTATTATAGTCCTTACATGTTATTCTTCTGTATCTGTATTCTATATTGTATCTTCTCGTTATATGTGTGGTCAGTGTTACAATTAATATTATCAAATTAAAATACTGCTTTGGCAGTTGAGCGGGTGCACGTAATGAAGAATAAAAAAATTAAATAAACTGCTGTTGGTTTGAGATATTATAATTAAATAATATTACAAAATTTTAAACCGTGACAGAAATCAACCATTAAACGTAATAACAATATATAGTAATAATAGATTAGCCCTCCTATAACTAGTTCCAATCTAAAAATAGCCCTACCTTAGATAAATCACATTATATGAATATAAACCCTAGTTATCTGTAATATCAAACAGAGCATAAGGTTATCGTTCAATTCCATGTTGTAAAATGTTCATTTTATTGGTCAGTGGCAGGCCTGAAAGGCATCACGTCACAATATATGGAGACGAACCAAAGAACCCAACTTGATGTAAGCTTATTAATTATTCAAGCTTCTAAAGCCAGCGAAACCAGCGAAAAACGTTCATTTTGTGGCAAAAGTGTTGTGGTAATTTGTTACGTGACGTATTTTTTTTGCTAGAAAGAAAAAATGTTATCAGATTTTTATGAGAAATAGTATATTTTTAAATATTCATATGGTTGATTGAATTGTTAATGATAAAGTCCGTGAGAGCCCTTACCGGAAAAATTGCGAACTACCTCCAATTAGCTTTTGAATAATTATCTTCAGAATATTAAAAAACATGGTTTTGTTTATTATGTCCAAACAGGAGGTCCTGAGAAAAAAATTATGTAATGAATATGTCATCTTTGGGGATGCTGTATTGAAGATCTTTTAAGAAATCAGTGTATCCAGGAATGACACACGTATGAATCCAACCCTTCCACTGCGGTGCAGGGGTCGAGTCAGAGTCGAGGCAGAGTCCAGCTGGATTGGTCAAAAGGTCTCAATCAACCTGTCACTGAGCAGACGCATTAGCTGCCAAGACCTGGACAAACCTCACTCCATGAACACGGGTACACCTGCTAGGTCACCAAACATAGAGGACCACTTGGAGTAACCTATGGCAGAAATGTTGGTTCCCCGGCAACGGTACCCATTCCCGCCTCCCAAAATGAATTATTTATTTGAATTGTTTTAGTTACACGTCTCTTCAATTAGGTCCATCAAAATATTTGAACTTTAATTCAATGTGTGCTTGGCAGATCACTTGATCAATGATGTTTATATTAGCAAAATTTTGAGAACATAAGAATCGATTGAAAAAAACAGAGAGAAAAGAATTTGATAAAAAAATTAAGGTAGGTATTTGAAAATAATCCACCACCACAAAATCAATGGTAAAAAATGTTTATAAAGGCAACAATATTGGAGAACTGTTTTGAAATGTCGCTTAAAAAAGAACTGAAATAAAATATCAAATTTATTATTGTCATCAGTAACGACTGAATTCTTTTTCCCATTTCTGCTTTTCCAATAGATCAGGTTTTGCTCCACATGATTAGGAAATTTGCTAATGCCTTCGCGAACACATTCATTTCCACCCTTTTTCCTTTTCCTTGAAGTTTTGCAATTGACTCAGTCGACAACGTTGATCGAACGCCGTTGGTGTCAATCACAGGTCAATCTCTTTGACTGAGACGAGATGAATCAAGGGAAAAAGCTGATCCCGACTAAATGAGAGGAGGGAAAAAATGATTTAATTTTTCCATCCGATCTATGTAGTATGTCTTATTATTTCTTTTGACTAAGGGTGTAATATTATGGGAGAACAAAGCTAAAACAGGTTATTTTTTATTAAAAAGTAAAAAGATATATTTTTTCAAATTTACAATCATTAACAATCCTGCCAATACATTCAGAAAATCATTTTTTTTTCAATCGTAATATTTCAATCGCGAACAATTTTCCTTTATAGTTATTGATAAAATTATAACTAAAATCATTTACTTATTCTTAAAAGATAACACTATTTTCTTTGTGAGACTTTTTTAAATGGAAAACTTTGTTGAAAAATATGTAACAGGTGTATAAATGAATAATTCTGACATTAGAACAAATGATAAAGCTTGCCTCGGCGGGCTGTCAAAAATACTTTCAAAAATAAAAGTAGTTTACGATAAAGTGTTAGGATAAAAGATACGATTTGAATGCCAAAGAACCATGTACGAAAGTTAGTTTTTATATTTATTTATGTATCATACTATAATATTTCCATGCAAAACTGTCACGATTGCAAGACTGAAGGAAAGGATAAACCATTCCAGAAACATTCTTATCATAGAATCCCGTCTGACTTCAGGATCGAGCATTGAAGACCATTGGAGAAAGATACTTGCTCCCACAATCTTAGATCCGATGGATTCCCGTGCTTCTCTGCTTTAATTTAATTTAATTTTTAATTTTTTTTTTTTTTTTTTATCTCTTTTTATTTATTTTAATATATGTAAATACTATCCGTACTTATATCCTCTATGGGATGTGTGGGATTGCACTAACCTCCCCACATCCTGGAATAAAGAATTTATTATTATTATTATTATTACAAAATTCAAATGGGATGGTGGTATACAATTTCCGGCAAGTTTAAGAGAGACTGACTGCGTCCTAAATTGTCCAGACCCAAAATGTACTAAGGTACTACATTGATTTCAAAAAAATTTCTATTAAAAAACTTCTAGTTTTCTTCTTTATTCTACAGTTATTTGTATATCTATCTGGGTAACTATGGTTCGATGAGCTCAGATTTGATTTGAATTTGAAGTGCCATTTTTGATATTGAAACGTATTGTGTGATTAATTCAGACGATCGATTAAGTCCGTAGGTACGTATGGACAATGTAATCTTTTAAAAGAAAATTATTTTAAATGTCATTTCAAAATTTGAATTTCGAAAATTATACGGTGATTTCACATAATAATAATAATAATAAAAACATTTATTTGCCAATAGATAAATTTTACATATTTTTTAACATAAATTCTATTGACAAAAAGGTCACTGCTCAGCTATGCATTCCGGATCTCTCCGGGAATGCAGCTGGTTTTCAGCAGTGCCTCCAATATAATAATAATAATACATACATATTTAGGTTTAATGGGTCTACGCTGTTAATATACGTACTAATGAGTAAACAATACGAGGATATTCTACTTCGAGTCCACGAACTCGAGAATATAAACAAAAAACTTGAAAAAAAAAACTGTGATCTTGAAGCGCGCTTAGAGCTAATAGAAGGACAATTTGAAAATTTAGACAGGGAAAACAGGTCGAAAAACGTAGAAATACGAGGAATCCCGGAAATAAGCGGAGAAGACTTAAAAAATGTTGTTTTCAATATCCAAAAAATTACAAATGCCGGAACAGAAGTGAAAAACGTGGAAGCAGCCTACCGTACTGGACAAAAAACCAACAAGGATTTACAACGGCCGATAATCCTCAGATTCAAAACAAACGATGACCGTGACATCTTCTTAAATGACATAAAAACATTTAACAAGCGATCTGCAAATCGGGAGGATAAACTAAACACAAATATCATAGGAATGGCAGGAAAGAGCTCTCAGATTTATATCAATGAACACTTGACATTTCGAGCTAAACATCATTGGTTTCTTGCACGTAAGGCTACACGAGACAATATTTTTAAGTTTGCCTGGACCAGAGGAGGACAAGTATATGTACGCAAAGACGTTGGGACGCCCGTTATACTTATCAATGAAAAAACCAAAAACCTTTTATCTCCCTCACCAAATAACTTATAATCAATTTTCATCCTTTGGTATACTTTTATTTTACTTGATTCTCCTGTATACTATTATATATTCATCTATATATTACTTGATACTCTCTGTTACAAAAAACATATTATTGGATTTTTCTAGCCCAAAGACATTTAACAAAAGCATGTACCCCATCATTGTTTTTAATCGATCAAATAACTTAATACAATCACCTCTTTCCAGTAATCTACTTTTCTTATCATGTAGAAAATGTGTTATTGTAATTGCAGCAAAACCATTACAACTTACTATGCTTTATACAATTATATACATTGCTTATTTTGTTATTGCTTTTAATAACTGGCGAACTCCTTCTCGACTATTGCCAACAACAGAAACCAGTGGTACAACTTATTTTAATAATATTCTACATATTGATACGATTACCCTTAAATGCAATATTACTTTAATTACTAACAAGAATGAAATTAACTTTTTAAATTTTATTGTTTTTAGTTCTGCGAACAATAAGAATTTTCGGAAATATTTTTTTTTTCTTACATTACTTAACCGTGCGTTATTTTTACCTACAAACAAGATTTTTATCTCAAAATCATTATTTCAAATCCCATGTATACCACATATTCATTATACCATTGCTTTCAATTCTTATTTCTATAATCTTCCTAATTTCAAAATGACCAAGTATAAATTATATTCTTATGTTACATCTTCACAACAAATCAATACCTATATTACTAATAAAGATATCACTGTCACTACATCTTTACTATTAATAATTAACGCAATGCAAAAAACCAAAAAATGGAAGGCTTAGCAGATCTACTAGATAATACAACACCTATCCCATGTTCATCAACCAACGATTCTGAAGTTGTACGTCAATTATTATTAACTAATTCTACCCTTATGATATTTTCAATGAACATTAGAAGTATTAACAAAAATTTTGATGAATTATCCATTCTTCTTACTGACCTTGCCTTAGATTTCGATGTAATTGTCTTGACCGAATGCTGGATTCAAAAAAATTTCCTTCCTAAAACAATAAAAAACTACAATCACTATAACACACTACATAACCAAACTCAAAACGATGGCGTTATTGTATACATCAAAAATCACATCCCACACTCAGTCAAAGAGATCAGAATTAAAAACGCCAACTGCCTTCAAATACAACTTGATAACCTCATAACAATCCTTACTATATACAGATCTCCGAATACACATAATATAACCCCATTCTTATACTCACTACAAGAAATATTAACAAACATAAAACACTGCCAAAACACTTACATAATTGGTGACCTTAACATAAATATAATCAACAAAACGCATCCTCAAGCCAACGAATACCTAAATGCACTAACTTTATTAGGATATTTGCCAGCTGTCACCTCTCCAACAAGAGAATCAGACATAAACAATAGTAGTTGTATAGATCATGTGTTCGTTAAGAGTAAACTAGACAACAAATCCATTGTATATCAATCAACTATAACAGACCACTATGCAATCATTACTTCCATCACCAAAAAAATTCACAAACCAACTCAAAATGCTCCACCCCAAGTAATGATTTCTTATGAAATTCTCCTAGATCATGTCTCGAAAGAAAATTGGGAACTCATCTATTCTTGTACTGATGCCAACTCTGCATGCGATTTATTTATAAATACTTTACATAACCACTTGGCCAAAGCAACATCATATTCAAAAACTAAAACAAACCGATCGCAAACAAAAATTAAACCATGGATCACTGCTGGTATTCTCCACTGTATCAGAAAGCGTGATAAGATCCATCACTTCTGTAGGAAAAACCCTAGCGACTATGCATCTCTCATATTCTACAAACGTTATAGAAATAACTGCAAAAAAATAATTGACACTGTTAAAAGGGATTATTACAAAAAAAAAATCAGTGAAGCTACCGATGATAAAAAAAAAATTTGGAATATCATAAAAGATATAGCCAACATTAATAAAACCGACACACCTATTGTTAAAATTAATATCGAAGACAAAACAATACATGTAAATTCTGAACCTGAAAAAATATCCGACCATTTCAATCAATTTTTTTGCAATATCGGTCCCAACTTAGCAAAAAAAATTTTAGCCAGAAAAAACGTCTCAGAGAAAGATCTTGCAAATGGTATACCTATCAGTACTCTGACCTACAACCCGTTTCACTTCACTCCCACTACTGAATCAGAAATTATGGAAATAATAGCATCTCTCAAAAACAGTAACTCCACCGGAATAGATCACATCTCGGCAAAAATTATTAAACACCTCCAAAAATTTATCGCCCCCCCTCTTAAACACATAATCAACTCAAGCTTCAAAACTGGTACTTTTCCTAACTCCTTAAAACAGGCTACAATAATCCCAATCTTCAAAGCAGGTGACAAATTATCTGTAAATAACTACCGACCGATATCCTTACTAAGCACAATATCTAAAATTGTAGAAAAAGCTGTAAAACATAGACTGTGTAAGTTCCTCGAAGATAACAACATATTATCAGACAACCAATATGGCTTTCGCAAAGGTAGAAGTACATCTGATGCAATAGCTGCCCTCACGAAAATCGTTTCCTATAATCTTGACATTGGTCGCAAACCACTGGCTGTCTTTCTCGATCTTGCGAAAGCATTTGATACGGTCTCTCATTCCTTACTGCTAAAAAAACTACATCGGGTTGGAATAACAGGAGTAGCCTACACATGGTTTGAAAACTATCTAATGAACCGAACACAACAAACTCTCATCCACTCTGACAAAACACATATAAGCGAAAAATTACCTATGTCCTTTGGTGTACCTCAAGGCAGTATACTAGGACCAATTTTATTTCTTGTATACATAAACTCACTTTGTGCCATGAATATTGGAGGTAAAATATTATCATTTGCCGATGACACTGTTCTAATATTTGAAGATGTAACATGGGAATCAGTCACTAACAAAGCTAATAATGGTCTATTAAAAGTAAAACATTGGCTGGACACAAACCTCCTCACACTTAACATCGACAAAACCCAATATATGACATTTTCCATCCGCAAACATAATGTACCCAACAACTGCCCTAAACCTATTATTCACTCGTGTTCATTCAATTTACACACTCACGAAATCACACCTAATATAAATTGCACGTGTTCTACCCTTAAATCATCAAATGCAGTTAAATATTTGGGAATAATCATAGACAACCAACTACGGTGGGAAGCCCATATCAGTGACACAGTAAACAAACATCGTAAACTCTGCCATGTATTCTGCTCCCTTAGGTCCATCCTTGATTTACAGACTTTAAGAAGCGTATACTTTGCCCTTTTCCAATCTATAGCAACGTATGGTATAGTGGGATGGGGTGGTTGTGCTGAATCCATTATTAATCCTATTATTACAGTTCAAAAACTAATTTTGAGAATTATATTTAAATGCCAACCTACCCATCCCTCTAATGAACTCTTTGCTAAAATCAGGGTCTTAGATATACGACAGTTATTTACTAAGGTAAGCATTTGTTACATACGAAAAAATAACCTACTGTTGGCTCCACAACACCAAGCTCACACCCGCTTTTCATCAAACCTGGGTTGCGTGGTTCCTCAAACTAAAACCTCTTTCGCTCAACGGCAATTCTGGTTCATCGCGCCTAAAATATACAATGCATTGAGTACCGACTTAAAGTCAAGTAATTCTATATCCATATTTACTGCTCGTGTACATCAATGGATATTTGAAAGGGGACGACCTTTCTTCAAAGATTATATGAGTTCCTAACACAAAAAAAAAAATTAAAAACTTCTTTTCCAACTTGTCTCATATCACGAAAATTAAAATTAAGTGTTGAACATAAACATGTTGTCTTATAGATAATACCTAAGTTATATAAACTTGCACACAAACAATTATATGCATTAAACAATCTACATTAACCCTAGAATACTAAACATATTGTTTAGCCCATTAATGCTAAACTTCGCCTGTGAGGCGACTTTTATAAAAAAAAACCGTATTTTACTTAAAAAAAATACAACATATTAAAACAAAAACAAAAACACTTTTATTACATATTGGGTAACAAAAAAAAATAACACAATTCATTTTTTAAATACATTAAATATATTAAAAGCTTATTTTAAGATCATATATTTTGTTTCGTGGTATACAGAGATCTTTTACAAAAAAAAAAAAATCAAAAAAATTCACAATTGGAAATAAAAAAAAAACTTCTGGGTCTTATAGACCTGAGATGTACTAAGTCTATAAAAATATATTTCACAGCTTACAACTTAAAAATATTCATTGAGACCAAAATAAAGTTTCGGTTTTTTCCACCTACTTTTTTTTGTCGCATTTGCAACAGTTTGGAGACCGGTGTTCTAAGCAGTATGTTAACTTGCATTTTGCGCAGAAATAAATACTCATACGCCTCAATTTCGGGGGGCAGAAGTCACACATTGATCTTTTTCCCTTTTTTATGCATGGTTCATCTGAATCAGTGTCAGTATTATGACCAACCACGTCATGAATTGCAGAACGGACTCTTTTCTGCATACGTGGCCTTTCTTCCAAACGGATGGCGCACCAGTCGCTGCATAGGTTCTTGCTTAATATCTTGAGAAATTCTCTTCTTGACATTGGCTTTATTTTCAAAGCTTCGCAATTGGATACATAAATTACAAAGCTATTGAGTAGAGCCATATTCAACATTCCATAGAACATGCAAAGTGGCCAACGCCTAGTTTTACGGCTACAGCTTGAGTGACCACACATCTGGTCAAAAGTATCCACAGCACCTTTTGTTTCGTTATAAGAATGAATTATTGTCGGCTTACCGGAAACGGAGTCAACAGAAGGCTTGTCGTGCATCGTAGAGAGCAAAAGAACGGTCTTTTGAGGTTTTGGCTTGTAGCTAACAAGAGTGAGCTTTTCGTGGAATCCAAAAAGAGATGTCCCAACAGGGCGTGATGAATTATGTTTGAACTCTGGTGGAATTTCTTGCTTATTATTTCGAATTGTTCCAATAAGAGTAAGGTTGTATGGTGGTCGAAGCAATTGCTCAGCTAGCGGTATAGAAGTAAACCAGTTATCGGCAGTTAAATTACGATTTGTGCCATGTATAGTCTTTGTAAGCAGCTTACAATAGTAAGAGCCTAATGGTTCGTTTATAGCTGTACCGAGGTTTTTTCCCAAATACGGTGAGGCATCAAACATATATTTTGATCTAACATCGCACACTAAAACAATCTTTATTCCGTATTTGGCCGGCTTATTAGGAATATACATACGGAATGGACATCGTCCCCTGAATGCCAAAAGTTGTTCATCTATTGTCACGTATGAGCTTGGTTTATACAGATCTCTACATTGCTTGATAAAAATTTCCCAAATATTTCGGATAGGCGCAAACTTATCAGTTTTTTTTCTGTCGTCTCGAGTGTTACGATCATCGAAACGCAGACACTTTACAAGGAACTCAAACCGTTCACAGCTCATTGCAGCTAAATTTTGGGATCCACAAATCGTAGGATCAAACAGCTCATTTGTTGTCAAGTGATTATTTTTCAACGCTCCGCTCAAGATAAATATGCCAAGAAGCGCACGAAGCTCTTCTATTCTGACCTGTGATGTAGTAGTATTCTGAATTTTATACTTGGTAGCTGTTTGTATAATATATTCATTAGTCCGCAAAAGTACTTCGTCCATCAACTCCGAAGTAAAAAACAGTTCAAAACATTTCATGGGATCAACAATGCCCTTGGCGCCTTCTTTTGGGCCTGGCACAATATGGACTATGTTTCTCGAAGGAGTTCTGTTCGATTTTTGTTGTGACGAAGAAGGTTCTGAGGACCAAATATATTTGTTCTTTCCCCTCATAATCGATGCCGATGGCGTAATTATCCGATTCTCACAAGCCGGCTGCTCCCTATTTTGCGCCGTGGCTAAAGCTTCCTGAACATGAGTCGGTGTGGATTGTACATCGACATGAATTTGATTTGATACATGAATATTCTGCAAGTCATCGTCTAACTCAGTGACGTAATTGGGGTCATCCACACTGTCATCTGAATCAAAATCCGCTCCTAAATCGTCGTCCTCTTCACTTCCATCTACCGATATTTCCTCCAGCCATTTAAGTAGCTGCGCTTCAGACGTTGCCATTTCATAAAACTATAAAAATTATACTCAAACTTTAATTTTTAGCAAAAAATCAAAAAAAAAACCACAAACATATATGTACAAAAAAATTACCTTTAATGCTAAACTTCGCCTCACAGGCGCCACACGTGTCTGTATCTCAACAACGCAGCCGAGCAAATCCAAAAAACGTCTGTGCGCTAGCTCGTACAACACTCAACTGAGTTGGCGCGAGCGCATGCTTTGATACGAGTGAGCGATCAGGAGATATCACTCCAAAAAAAAATTGCTTCGCCTCACAGGCGATGTTTAGCATTCTAGGGTTAATTATGTTTAAATTTTAATCTTAATGTTTGATATTTTTAATTTTTATTTGTATCTTTTTAATATACATATACTTTTTCTTTATTTTTCAGTTTACTATTAATTTTAATATACTTGTTTTTAGTTTTATTTATCATCAAATTTGTTTTTCTTTTTTTTCTTCTCTAATTCTTTCTTATGTTTCTATAAAATAGTATTTTTTAGTTCTTCTAAGTTATTTTTATTATTATTACTTCATTATGATTTATACTTACATACTTATGTTACTATAAGTATTTTTTAGTTCTTTTATGTCATTGTTATTATTATTTCATGTATAACTACCACAACACGGGCATTAGCCTAGTATGGTAGTTAAAAAAAAATGTCTAAACATGTAACTTGTAAACATTTATTAAATAATAAAAAAAAAAAAAAAAAAAAATGTTACCCGTGAAAAAAATTCTAATATAATTTGACTTGCCAAGATGACACTAAATGAACAATTTTTGCAGAAGCAAGTTATTTTCAAATGTAGAATAAAAATAATTTCCTGGTAAAATAAAAGGTGGCGCAAAAGTCATTACCCTTCCAAGAGATGTTCTCATTTTTGCAAATGGCGTATACAATATACATAAACAAAATAGGCAGGTACTGACACGTTGACAAACTATGGATCCCTCTATATACTCAAGAATGTGAAATAATTGTGTGAGACCAATTATTTTTAGTTACGAATATGCAATAGGAAATCGGAGAATTTTCGGTATAATATAATGGTAAATAGGTACCTAATCTATTGATGTCAAAAACGATTCTGATATCCACACATTGATTATTTTATAAGATGAACTTTTATGAAATAATCGAAGGCAAGATATAAATATGACTGCGAATATTCAAATCCATTCCTGCCTAGCGATTTGTATTTAATATTCTTATTTTGTATTAATCTGAGGTCAATTCCTATAAGCCGCGGTAATGACTTGTATGTGAATATACGCAGTACAGAATTGTCCGCATTCTTAATGCACGCGGCAGGCCAACCCGTGAGGCAGCGGCTTAAGTGCTATCAGAACCCGCCGACCAATCACTGGGCGTTTGTAATCATATAAACAAAACACATATTCATAATCAGCGTTTGTTGATCTATAAGTGTATAATGTATGTTTAATCCAAAATATTTTCGCTTAAGTTCCTTATTTAGATACAAACGCAAATTTTTTTAATATAATATATTGATCATGCGTTTGATACATTTGGAATAAATATGTTATGTTTCTTGTAATTTTTTTCCAAATTTTTTTGTACCTATAATACGTATTCGTACCAACTTGGATTACATAATTTCCATAGTAAATTATTAACACAAAGCAAGTTAAACAAACAAATTAACCGGAACACGAAATTCAGCCACCATTAATAAAAGGTTTTTTCTGACGTGACAGAGGCATAATCGTTCATATCACGCATGGAATCGGACGATTTACTTATTGAGCGCGTCTAAGGACGCAGACCATAATGCCTGTAATTTATTAATGTCTCTGTCCAATTCAGGGGAGACTGTCGTGGTTAATATGAATTCCTCTCGGTTGGGGAGGAGATGTGCCGGGAGATTGTTAGCGGTGAGGAAGGAGTCAAGTAGAACCTATTACACTAAATATACGGCTCTCAAAGCACTCTGAAATTTTATTATTTATTAAGTATTACCCGATGCACTTATACAAATAAAAAATTAAACTCAAAATCTTAATTATCAAATCATAGTCATTTTAAAAAATCTAAAAGTGCGCGATACAATAATTATTAATACCAAGTAGGAAGGCATGAAGGTATTTGTTTTATAACATTGAAGAAGAAGATAATAATATCAAATCTAAAAGATAACGGTCACAACTAAGAATCAAACCCAGGATCTCTGTCTTACCAAAAAAGCGTCTGTAGCCACTCGACCATTGGGACCTAATTATTCAACATCATATTTGTCGATCTCATATTTCAGAATTTACAATATTATCTTGCAACTATTTTTTCTACATATTATTGACATTTACCTTTTTAAATGATCACTAATTTCTAATGAATTAGTTTGTAACCTAGATAGTGTCTCTGCTGCCAACATGAGAAAAAAAAATGTTGCAACATAATATATTGTTAATTGTGATTTTGAAATATTACATATAATTAGGTCCCCATTGTCGAGTGGCTAAAAACGCTCTCCCGGTAAGATAGAACGTTGTCTTTTCACTTTTTGTGTCTTGTTCTATTTCACATTACGTTTAAATTTGTTGTGTAAATTTTTCTTCTTTAATGATATATACATTAGTAGATATAACATTTAAAAGTTAAAAAAGTTCCAATAAAAATGGAATCTATTTATTTCTAATAATTTCAAACCCGTTTAATAACTTATTAATTCACATTCGCTCCTCTCACCAACCAAAAATAGGACATTACTAGAGCAGACCCGTCAAAAATCACGGGATAGTCTGGATTCTTGACAAATCAGTTCCAAATTTAAAAGAGACAAATCATTTTTTTTATTGTAAAAAATAATATATTATAGGTTGGTACTTTCTCGCTAGTCTTAATTCTTAGCAGAATATTGAAAATAATGACTCTTAAATTCATTTAATTCAGTACAATTTCACGTTCATTGAATCTTGGTCACACGGAAAAACACATAACCTAAATGAATATTTTTGATAATTATTGATGTGTATACAGCAGTTATGCAACTATTGTGTTTTAGAAAGGTGATTTTATCACTTGTGTTATTTATCAGTGAAAATTCAGGGCAATATTGGTGGATGATATACGAATTGTTCAGGATTTTAGCTTTGCAAGGTGAAGATTGCTCTAATGATAGTCAAAATCTATAAAGTTGTCCACCCAGAGAACAAGAAGACTCAATGCAGGTTGGTGTTACTACGCATATCGAGCGCGTATCAAAGCCGAATAGCAACGCGATGCATACAGTAATCATATTTCATTTTCAATTTTATTTATGATGGGTTTTTCACAGAATTTGAACAATTCTTCAAATTTCAAAGTTGATTTTCAAGCCGTGTGAATGTTCAATTCAAATTCTATTACTATATCATTACTGGCCAGTTGTTTCACAATATTTAAATAATGGCAGAACTTGAATAGAACCTTCACAGAACTTGAAAATTAACATATAAATTTGATGATATTTTCGAATTCTGTGAAAAAACCCGTCCTTAGTGTTTGTAACACCTGTATTTTTTTCCATAAGTAGCCATTAAGTTTGCCGATAAAACCTGTCTAGACAACATATTTCAAAACCGTAAATATTAAAATAACACTTAAGAGTTTTTTAAGTTTATATTTATTATTATTATGAACTATGTTTTAAATTGATAAAACTTCCATATTTTTTTCATCTAACTAAACCACCGCAGATTGAATACAAACAAAATAAGGCAATGATGTGTCTCCAAAAACGGGGAGATAAAACTCCTTGCTTTGTTGCCTTGGGAACTCCAAAGCACATTAGCATTTTTTGCCGAGGAAATGAAGACAGTTTGCAAATGGGTCTGGGTGTTGCTGGCTTCATTTCTAAGACAAAAATGGTTGAATAGCTCGCTGAGTGATATTGACAAAAATGTAATCTCACTTATCTTCCTCAAAGAAAATAAAGTGAGTTATCCCATTTTCATACGAACATAAATAATAAGACGTACTTAAGTACCATCTGGTTCACCCACTGGGATAGGATGAAAAAAACATTTATTGCCTGATAATCACTTTTATTTATTACAGAAAAGAATATTTTCATTTTGTGAATTAATATGAAGGTACATGTTTATGTACTTTAACATTTAGGTACTACAGAAAAGGAATAAGCTTTATCAAAAAATTATAATTATGTTTCTGTATTTCAGCTGAACAGAGCGGTGAGTGCAATACTCAGCCTGCCATATAAAGCGTATATCTTAAACTAAAACTGAATTTGTTTGAAAACGGTTAGGAGTTTTATCCTCACTAGGTATTCAGGTAAGTAGGTACTTTATACAGTTATTTTTAAAATTATAGATTAAGGGATATAAATAGTTAAAAAATATTTGTCTGCTTTCCGTTTTAATAACACTTATAAAATTAGTTATACCTTAAAGCCCGAAATTCGCAGTCTGACTAAAAACTTGAAATGATTTCATGAAATAAGCACAGCATTATTTTGTATCTTTAGGTTGATAAAACTATTCGCATGCAACATCATTGTCATATTAAGCTTCAAAGTAAAGGTACGTTTATTGGTCTGTGTGTAAAAGTTTTCGATGAAATAGTGTTGAAACTCTGATGATACCGGGTAGTAAATACTCCTACAAATAGTATGTTCCTACTAATTAGGTACTCTTTGGGTGTTATTTAACATATAATGCTTTGCAAAAATTAGCCAAGTAATTTAATTTGAAAAATAATAATTAATTATTTTCTTAGTGCGTAATGATCGTTTAGTTCAGATTCGATTCCCCCTATCACTGTTATTAGGAAAAGGAAAAGTAAAGCAAAAGTTTGCCTTCCACTGTTCAGGGGTAACCGGTTGAATGCCTCCGCGATGAAAAGTGGCTGTCATTACCATGTGAGGGAGGCTCCTTCCCTTGCCAGGCTCCAACTCAGGGGCTGTACAACTGTGGAGGCTGTAGAACTGTAGAACTGCGGAGGAAGTTGGGCGCCCTCGGGGCTAGAGGACTTTTTCAACCCTTATATGAATAGCGAGGCTTTAGACAGTCTAATTCACTCGAGTGAGCACGGATTAGTCGCGACTTGAGATTGTTCTCTATCGTAAACGTTTGTCGTTCAACTGCCGGTGTATTCTTGTATTTTGTTTGGAAGAGAAATTTTATTCCGCAAACGACTACCCATGTGAAGATTTTTCAACTTCGTTATAGATTTACGTATAAATGCAGTTACGAAAATGGTGAAGAGCAATGTACTGTGTCCTTTAAGAAATAGTTGTTTGGTCTATTATACATTATTAGAGTAAACCTAATTTTAGTTGTTTTTTCGTCAAAACAATATGCTACGGATTTACTCAGTACCCGGTCCGACTGCTAGCCGAGTATCATACCTACCGGGCAATCATTAAAAGCAGGAGCATAAATTTAAAAAAAAAATATCGACCATAAATGAAGGTTTTTCTTTGTGTTGATTTTTTTCCTCGAAAATAAATTAGTACAATTAATAAACTTACTATAATATTATATCGGCGGAATTCTAATCTTGTTGACTTAAGAACAGCGCCGTAATTTTTTTTTTTAAATATTGTTCAATATACCATATTCCACAAATAAATATCCCCTACATAAGAATCAAAAAACAACAAAAACCTATGTAAATGTTAAACTACTGAAAGCTGTGGGTGTTTGAAAAGTTCATCCCTTCCCACCAAGGAAGTTGAAAATAGGCATTCAGTAAAAGGAGCGGTACGCAACAGGGTCCAGGTTTACCAGGATTACAATATTTGCCATTGCCAAATTTATGCAAAGCTCCCTCCAGTCCGAAACCTCCGAACTTCAAAGAACACCCTAAAAACACATGAATATCTTCTGTTCAATCACGCATCAAACTGATTTCAACAGATTTTTAAGTATTGAAATGTGTTTGAAACTATTTAAGGATCTGTCACATATTGTTTGATGAATTTTATCGACATTTTAAGAAAAAAGATGTTTCTTCGACAAGTTCAGTTTCATCTTGCTACTGAAATCTTTCAACTGTCACAAAGTGTATACAGGATGCTTATTATATTTGTCAATAAAGTTTGATTAACAGCGCCTTCGAAGAAATTTTTCACAAAACGCATACGTTTGAAAATATAAAGAACGTGTTAATACTTAAGCTAATTTAGGTTTCAATATTTGTAAGGCATGTCTCTAGATTTGTCTCTAGTAGCAGGTATATATATCAAAGTTATGTAGTGTATTATTGAGTTATTTATTAACATTTACTATGAAGTAACTGAAGTTTCGTCAAATCTATCAATCATCATATGTAATAAAGGAGTCAATGGTAAGAAAATTAAATACCCCGTTCGTATACTACTCAATTTAACAATGTGTAAAGAAGATATTTAAAATGAAGCCATGGGTACCAGAAACACAAAAAATCTCAGGAAAACATTTATGTTACCAATTCCGATATGTAAAAATAACTTTGTGTCAACTGAACTTCAAGAATACCTAGGAACAAATTTCTGTTAATAAATAATATACCAGAAAATATAAGATCTCTGAAAATTTGCTTAGAAGAATTTCACCGAAAACTTGAATTAAATAATATATATTATGTGAGTATTTAAAAAAGAAACCTTAAAATATAAAAACAAAAAAACCAAATAAAATTGAAACTTTTTTTTAAATATAAAACTAACTTTTCATGGGGTACATCTTTAAATAAAATTTAAAATAATCTAGTTCATAATAATTATTTTTAATGCTAAAAATACACAAATGCACTAATAATATTATTCGTCTTTATTTGTGTCTTCATTTGTGTCTTTTTTGTCTCTGTTTGTGTGTCTTGTATCTATATTTGTGTATCTATTTGTGTCCCTTTCGACTCTTACTTTTCTGTAATATTTATCTTTCATAACTAAATTGTTCTCGCGTAAGCGAGATCGTCTGTGAAAACCAAGTATAAATAAATGAATATACTATAAACATTAAGATTTGTTATCTGATAATATTATTACTCCAGCGTCTGGACGGTGTAGGCCCTGTGATTGGTCAAATTCAAATTTTGTTTAAATAAGACTTTAAAGATTAAGACACGATTTCATACTGAAATAGAATCGCCACATGTAATACGATATTTCTTAAAAAATATCGTTTCTGCTCATACAATTTTTGGATAATATCGAAGAAAATATGTCTTAGAAAGTTCATAATCCATTGGATTAATTACATTACAGTGAAAATTATCCACAATTACGTGATTACGTTTGACGTTTGACGAAAAAAGCACGCGTTAATTCAATATGGCCGATACCCGATACGCATCGTGGCTATAGGTGGCCGACAGAGCGCCCCTCTGGCGGTGAAGAAACGAATCAAATGACTGGCGCGTATATTTAAATATGCAAAATTACTTGAACATCAAGCGTTTAATAATAAGATTTCTTCTGGAAGTTTAGTTCCACTTTGCAATGGCATTTTTCATTATTATTTATAATTTTTTTTTGCTTATTAATTACATCTGATTTTATATTGACATGTTTTCTAATTTCTAACATTTCTAAATTATTTATTTGCGATGCTTTAATCCTGAGTGAAGTATTTTAAGACCTGAATTTTTATCGAAAGTGTGATTCAAAAGATGATTTGCAAACTCATATTCACTATTTCCATTTAGAACCCTGAGATGTTTTTTAGTTCTGACTTCAAAGTTTCTATTGGTTCTACCTTTGTAAAATAAATTACAATCCAGCCCAATTGAGTTTATAAACTCCTGATTTTTTTGTTTGATTTTCGCAATCTTTATTATTAAGAATATATTTATTCATTCTGTTATTAGTGTAAAACGCCGGTTGAATAGTACCAGGAATGTTTATATATATAATTTTAGAAGTGTCGTTATCCACAAACAGAATTCTACGCCATTGTTTATTTATATCTTAAGAACTAGGGTAAAAATACCGTTTGAAGATAATATGTTTAATTATTTTATTTAGTATTTCAACTATCAATTTATTAGAATAACCGTTATTAAATGTTATTTGTCTTATGAATATATTGTTTTATGGTTATATGCAAAAAAAAAATTCAGGTCTTAAAATACTTCACACAGGATATAAAGCATCACAAATAAATAATTTCGAAATTTTAGAAATAAGAGAACATGTTTATAAAAGTAGATGTAATTAACAAGAATTTTTTTTTATAAACTCTCTTTTAAATATTTTCCCACTTAACTGGTCTTTCATATTGTAATTCCTAATTCTTATAAACCCAGCCTACTCTTACCCCTCCCCCCTCCTTCCACTTATTTTTTCCAATTGTAATCTATATTTAATTTTTGACTTCGGTGTATACTTCGTTCATGAAACATGTATTGGTTGTATATAATAAAGTGAAGTTAAAAAAGTTATTTGTTTTTTAATAAAATAAAGTTTAATCGGATAACATTATTTTATCTATTTCCATTGTATATCAATGCATACGTACATAATAAAATGTAAACATTATATTTATTTATTAATTGGACAATTTGCATGGCGCCGCTTTTGTGAGATATCACCTCAGGGGCGCTATATTGTAATAATCTACCTTTATATATAGATTTTTACTCTCCTGATGAAGGTGTATATATAATCTAACTTTAAACTTTATTAGATACAGTAACAGTTTTAGGTAAAGAATTACCACCAGTTGGAGTAAAATTCACACCTTTTAATTAAACCGACTGCTAATCACGTTGCACAATTACCCTCCTTTTATCCATAAACACGGGTACAATTAATCAATATGTAATAATGTATTATTTCAGTCAACTCTGTTGTAACTATCTTTAATTGTTGTGACAAACTATACGATATTGATTCAACTTATAGACATTGACGGTTGTAACACATATTTAAGCACTGCAAGTCTCCTATGAGCAAATTATATTAGGTACCATAACAGTTAATATCAGTTGTAGACATGTAGTCAATAATAGTGTTTCATTTGAAATAATCCATCACAAATACGTAAAATTTCATTTATTCAAACAACTGTCATTCTTATTATGCCTAAATTGAGCATGTTATTATTCATTAACTCCTTCCTGTTCCGTGTTTTAACAATATATACTCACCCTCTCTCTGTGAATGACCTAATATCTATCTATTAAATGTAACTGTTGTTAGTATCACTTAAACTGGGCGCAGCCCAACCAAGTGCCGCCCGCAGGGCCTAGCAGCAAAAACCCGCGGAGCGGGTTTTTAACTGCTAGTTATTATTATTATCATGTTAAATTTTTGCGTAAATAAATTTCCATAAATTTTTTTTTAACATATATATGTTTTTTTTAATATGTATTTATTAAATTTCATATTAATCACTTTTAATAATAGTATTATTATGTACTGAAGGTATTTTTTGGTTTTTGTTATTGTTCCAGCTGTTTCGGCTTTCAACGCTATTTTTAAACTGTCTATTAAATTTAATTTATATTAAATTTAAAAAAAAATTAAATGGAATTCTACGAACTAAACACAAAAACAACAAATACCAGAATAAATACTATATATTAAATGAAAATATCCATTAAGCAACTAATTATGATTACATGTTTACCCAAGCATATTTATACACTACATAAATTTTAAACTTTTAACAAATTTAAAACTGAAAACCCAATTTTCGTTTTTAAACACGTGAATGTGTATGAACTTAAAATATTCGAAGAACGGGATGAACTTCCCGATTTTACAAAACATCCCCGTGATAAAAAAGCTATTAAGAGATCCGCGGTTTCGGCAGAGAAAGACCTCCCGTTGCCTGTTTTAACTTCGTTGTATTTTTTGTCACGGAATTATTCTTTCGCCTTCCGGACTCGGTCGGTCCAGGTTAATAATTCAGCAAATTATTACTTGCACAGAGAAGTCCTGATTTGAACCCAACTTTCAGTGGGGGATGCAAATGATTCAGGCTTTTATAGAGTGCCGAAATTGGATCAAACTTTTAGATTCGTGCGATTTGAAAATTAACATTTTAACAGTTTTTTGATGGGCTAAAACTGATGGAAGTCAATCCAGAGCTGTATATGTATATATGTACAGGTTGCAAACCTAACGACAAAACTGAGGAAACTCATGTATTTCTTTAAAAATGTTATTTTAAAAAGAAAACAACTGAAACAAGTTTACTGTGCTCTTGTTCAATCGTCTCTTGAATATGGTATTGTCAGTTGGGGTAGTGCCACACATACTTGTCTAGAGCCATTAGCAAAGATTCAAAAAATAACTCTGAAGGTTATTATAAAAGTCCCATTAAGAACGAATACTGATTTTATTTTTAAGACACTTAAATGTTCCAAACCTGAAAAAATTATATTCAAAAAATATTCTGCTTCATCAATTTAAAAATACCCATATTTATGAAGAACGAACAAGCACTAGAGCGTTGAGACATTCACATGTAAAATCTTTTAACATCCCAGTTTGTCAAACCTCTTATGGACAAAAAAGCTTTTAATACAATGCTATTGACATAAGAAACACACAAATCAAAACTTTATTTAAAAATAAAATCATTGATTACCTCCAATAAAAATATACATTGAACTATTTCATAACATACTAAAAATTGTGCCTACTGTGTATATATTTTATTTTATTTTATTTCATTTAAACGCCCATAGGGCTTTTACATATAATAATGTACATCTTTATTTTTTTAGTTATACATTTTATATAAAAAAAAATATAGATTACATATAAAAATGTCAGATTTAGCAAAATATAGGTTACATAAAATATAAGAGTTTAAAAAATTAGGTATGATAGAGTGCAAATAAGTGCGACAAAAAATATAAAATTTGCCAAAATCCTCCAAATCAACGATAATGTTAATAAGAAGGTATAAAATTAGTTGATAACAATAGTTTACAAAGTATGTAAAAATAGTTCGCACATACTCCGTTTAAAGTTGGCCAAGTTCAAATTATTGTCAAATACATTTATATTATTTAAGTATTTGTTACCAAGACTGTGTAAACGTTGTATTGGAGAGTGAAAACTATAGTTGGAATGAGATGTATGTATGTAAAATGTTGATATTTGCCTAGTTGTTCGTGTAGGTATGTGTAGATTTATTAAATGCAGGAGTTCACAACAATCGAATTTAGAGTTCAATAATTTTAATAAAAAGGTTAGGTCGTTTATTTTTCTTCTGTTTTCTAATGTCGGAATATTTAAATGATTCAATAATGACTGGTAATTTATGTGTTCTAAAGGGATGTTAAGTTTAAAATTGACGAAGCGTAGAAATTTTCTTTGAATTCTTTCAACATTATGAATATGTACATTGTAGAAGGGCGACCAAACTATGGAGTTATGTTCTATCAGGCTTCTAACAAGGGATATGTACAATAGTTTTATGATTTGTAAAGATTTAAAGTTTTTAATTGTTCTTAATATAAAACCTAATGTTTTCATACCCTTATTCACAGTTTGTTGAATGTGGGCCGTAAAGTCTAGTTTCTCATCCATTATTATGCCAAGATCTCGCATTTCCTTTACTCTTTCTAAATTTGTTTTATTTATTGAATAGCCAAAAAATTGTGATGTTTTTTTTCTGGAAAAGGTCAAAATTTTGCATTTTTCTACATTTAAATATAAATTGTTTTGTGAACACCACTTATTTAGCATGTCTATATTAGATTGAAGAACTTGACAGTCGTTTAATGAGGTTATTTCTTTATATAATTCAATATCGTCGGCGAATAGCAGTACATTGACATTTTCAAAGCAGTTGACTATGTCATTTATAAAAACAATAAATAAAATTGGGCCAAGATGACTACCTTGCGGTACGCCACTAGTGGCCAAAAATGGTTTAGATAAAAAAGATTTTATTTTAACAAGTAAAGTTCTACCAGATATGTAGCTACTTAACCAGCTTAACATATTTGCTCTGATTCCTATAGCATGAAGTTTTTGGATCAGTACTTTGTGAGACACTTTATCAAAGGCTTTCGAAAAATCAGTATATATACAGTCAACTTGTTTATTTTTAGAAAAAGACTCCAATATATAGTTTTGAAACAGTAGTAAATTTGTTGTAATTGATCTACCTCTAATGAAGCCATGTTGTTTGTCATTTATTAATTTTGTTAGTGTAGGATATATTTCTTCCAAAACTAAAGATTCAAAGATTTTGGGTAATACAGATTGTATGCATATTGGTCGATAGTTTGAAATGTCAGTCTCGTCACCTTTTTTAAATATTGGAATAATATAGCTGGATTTCCAGTAGACGGGAAAATATCCAGAGGATAGTAGGTGGTTAAATAAAATGGTTAGTGGTTTAGACAATACGGAGGAGCACTGTTTTAGGAAAATTGGCGGGATGGTGTCCGGGCCTGCAGACTTGTTTATGTCTAAGGAATTTAATTTTTTTTGCAAGATTCTTCGGTGATGTAGCAGTCTGTTAAATGTGTGGTTTTTTTGAATGTGTATGAAGGAATATTTTCTTCTAGTGTTTCATCATCATAAACATTTTTAAAGAAGTCAGAAAAAAGATTTACAATGTCTTGCGTATTGTTGGCGTATTTGTCGTCCATGTGCATTTCTGGAGGATAGTCTGTGCTGTCGTTGTTTATTTTTTTAATAAATTTCCAGAGATTGTTCGAGTTTAAGGCTGTGTTCTCGATAGAATTTATATATGTTTTATAACAGATTTTAGAGAGATCTTTGCATTTTTTCCTACTTTCACTGAAATTTGTATAGTCGATTTTCTTCAGAGTTGTTTTGAATTTTTTATGAAGTATTTTTTTTTGTTGTAGTGAGGCTATTAGTTCTGATCAGAAGTAAGTTGGATATGTATGTTTTTTAGGAGTAAATAGTGGTACATATGATTTGATAGTGGTGGAGAATATTGAATATAGATTTTCTAAGGAATCGTCAGTATTAACATCAGACAAAAAAGACCAGTCAACATGCGAAAGATGAGAATTTATAGATTCAAAATCTGCTTTTTTGTAGTTGAGAGTTTTTTCAACGGGTTTCGGCTCGACGCCACATATATTTAACTTAATATAAAGAGGGGGGTGATGGTTATCAACAGGTAACAGAGAATCATTACATTTCTCAATGAACAATTTAGGATAATTTGATATTGCTAGATCTAGTAAGCGATCATTTATGTTGTATATAAAGTTATGTTGTAAAAGATTTTAAAAATTTGTCATATCTAAAATCTCACGTGCACGATCATTTTGACTTTCATTAACAATGAAACCACTATCACTTATTTTCCATTTTAGGTTAGGGAGGTTGTAATCCCCGAGAATAATAATTTTAGAGTTAGGATATTTGTAGAGTAGATTTTCAACGTCTTCGCTGTGGCTTCGATAGTTTCCGGCATCAGATAGTGGCGGTGTGTATAAAGTTGCAATTATTATCTTTTCTACAGTGGTATCAATTTGTACAAATAGTTGTTCGAGTGTATTATTTTTTGTTTTGAGTTTTCTTGACATCAATTTCTTCTTTATTGCAATTAGTACTCCGCCTCCCCTTGTTTTGGAACTGGATTTAGAGTTTCTATCGCAGCGAAAAATTTTGTAGTTGTTGAGTCCGAGTTCTGTTGATTTTATTTCCGAGTCGAGCCAAGTTTCTGTCAGCACATATACGTCGTAATGGTGTAGCGATATTGTAGAACGTAGTTCATTTAATTTGGTGCGTAGTCCCCGCGCGTTTTGGTAGTATATCTTGAGTTTGCATCGTTTTTTGGCGGTGTTTGCACTATTTTAGGGTTTCCGTTTACATATTTTATAGTAATATCATTTTCGCCATTTGTCTTTCGTTTTTCCAGTTCTTTTCTTAGATTTTTTAGATGTTTTTGTTGAAAAATTATAGCATCGGGGTATATCCTTGTGTTGTTTTTTAAAAGATGACGTTTACTTAGTAATGTTCTGGATGTTGTGGAGTTATTGAATTCTATTTTAAGGGACCTTGGTTTTTCAACACTTGGTTTTCCAATGTGGTAAACACGTAGCATATCACGGTTTGCGGTATCATCGAGAGCAGAGATTAAAACCGTTACCTTGTTTTTGTCATCTATTAATTTGTTGGCCGCAGTCGTTTCAGTGCTTTCGGGTATATTACAAAGAATGATGTTTTTAGCTCTTTCGCTACGCTCATTAATTTCAGAAATTACCTCGCAAATGTCGAGGTTGTTTTGTGGGGCTGGGATATTTATTCCGATTTCCTTATAAGCCCGTAATTCACCCTCTAGACTAGCAGTTTTATTAGACACCGTTTGCGCCAATCTACCAATAGCTATTAAGAAATGACTTGTAATTGGGGTTAGTTTTGTTATTTGGTCTTTCGTGAACTTATTTGCTGGATCCGTTAAACAGGTATTAAATGCAGCCACAGCATTTTCTACATTCGTTATAAATGATTCGACATCCATTATGGTAAAAATTGGATTGCAAGTAGAAAAAAGGTTATTATTTTTATTTAATTATTTAACTGCAATGGTTTCACTCCCCTGAAAAGTTGGTTTACTCCGACTACCTATGTAATATGTCTATGAGTACTTATGTAGTTACAATATATAACTTCGTATTAAGAACAACTAAAAACTTTAACTCCATACAAGCCATTAAACTGTTATACATATCTCTAGTTAGAAGCATAATTGAATATAACTCAGTAGTTTGGTCTCCCTCTTACAAAATTCACATTAATAACATTGAGCGAATACAAAAAAAATTTCTGCGTTTTATAAATTTTAAATTAAATATCCCACTAGAAGACTTACAATATCATTTCTTATTAAACACTTTAAAAATACACACATTGGAAGACAGGCGTAAAATAAACGATTTAACTTTTTTATTCAAGATTCTAAACTCTAAATTCGACTGTTGCGAACTTCTGCAACTCATAAACTTACGAATACCTACAATAACAACACGACAAAATACACTATTCCACTGCAACACACATAAGCGAAATTACATTGCGAACTCCCCAATACAACGGTTTCACACTATGGGAAACCAATACTTAGGTGATGTCGATATATTTAACATTAACTTTGCGAATTTTGTGGATTATGTAAAAGACCTATTTCAATACTATTCCTAAATGGAAGTTATATTTTTGTAAACCAGTCAAATCGCTGTATTTTTTAATTTATGTTCTTGATATTTTTAATTTTGTTTCTCGCATATACTTATGTAATTTTATTTTTATTATTTCTTTCTTTTCTTTCTTATGTTTCAAAACTGTCATTAAATTTGTACCACCCACATGTAAAAGCCCTCTGGGCGTTAAATAAATAAATAAATAAATACACTGCGAGACAGTAAGTTTGACAAGGCAGGTAGCAATAATAATCTTCCAGATATTCGCACTGAGTCACTTTTAATTATTATTTTGTTTTCACTTTTGACACTTTAAAATCACTCTTTTTAAAGATGTAAGACCAGTTACACTTTTGGGCAATTGAAGCCACGTTTTAATATACTTTTCGCTGCTTTTGAGTATATAAATTCACTGGTTTTCTATTAATTTGTATAGAGCGAATATTTGATGTGCTCACCGTGTCACTGTTGTTGTTATATATGTATAATACGTCCTTTGGTCAAACTGAAACTTTATTAATTAAATATTTAAAATTATTATTGCTCCGCCTCCACCTTCTACATTCATTCTTAAATTGTATAAATTAAAAAAAATAAAAATAAAACCATAAAAAGATTCTTTTTTATCTGGCATTTATTCAATATTTTATTAGCTAAAACCCCTTTATAAACCCCTCTGTAAATTGCCATCTCGACACAGGCGTTCCACACCTAGTGAGATGGGCAATACGTCACTATTGTAACTAAATGTAATATTAAAATAAAATAAAATAAATAAGTAAATAAATACAATACACATATTACTTCAAAAGTCCGAGATTTCACATTCATGTTATCGCATTCACTAACAATTTTAATACAAAGGTCCGAAATTAGAAATAAGCTTGTATAAATATATTGCTTTGGTTTTTAATTAGTAGAACTTCATTTTACTTTTTTTGAAATTGAATCTAAATATAATTAAAATCAAATTTAAAAATATAATTATTAAGTTCTACAAGTATTTTTTGGTATTGTTACAGCTTTTTCGGCTATCAAGGCCATTTCCAAACTATGGTTATAACCACGTTTAGACGACTTATTTATATGATCCTATTTTACCTCCTACCAATTTAAAATTATCTATTACCGGTTCAACCGATTTATTGATAAAATAATTGTAAAAATAGATTTAATTTTCTGTGGGGGGATTTCGAAGTCTGTTTTCATCATATTAATGTTATCTTAATTGTTCAATAATGATGTGGCTGCTATTAATTTATTTAAATGTGTTATATTGTTAAGTTTTGCTTTATTAATAAATGTTAAATTATTTTTGTTATTGTTTTTGGAGTGTTATGCCGTGTTGCGCTAACTCCTTCTTTAGTCAACGTTTCGGAAAGCATTGCAGTATCCATCATGATGGACACTGCAATGCTGTCCGAAACGTTGGCTAAAGAAGGAGTTAGCGCAAAATGGCATAACACCCCAAAAACAAATAACAAAATACTTTTGGCCGTGAAAATCTTAAATCATATTTAATGTTTAATTATGGTCATTGGTTTTTTTATCGATTTCTAATTGTTCGAGTAAATTTAATCTAAGGCCCTTT